>NC_081824.1:356268328-356390828 GCF_030867095.1 Alligator mississippiensis
TCAGTTACTAACTAGACAGTACATTGCAGTTTAGTCTATTAAATAAGAGGTTTGTGTTGCTGGAAGGTGACTGCTTAAAAATGCCCTTGGTTGTTATAGTAAAATCTGATTTAGGATTGAAATACATCAATTGCTCCAATTTAACTACATCATTTAATTAAGCTAAGCCAAACAGATATAACAGAATCCTTTTGAGGTTTTTACCAATTTAGAAGCTCCTTTAATTGTGAAATGTAATTGTTTTCAGTATTTTAATTTTAAAAAAATCACGCTCTGAGAACAATAGATCTATTCCACTTTATTCCATGGGCATCAATAGACTTTGAAGGATAATAAGGCTAATGTCTTAAATCCACAGAGGGAACAAATAAATAAAGAAATTTGGCATTTTATTGCAATACAATGAAAAAAGTTTTTTAAAGCTTTATTTTCAACTTAAAAAAAAAATTAAAACCCAAGAGTTCAGTCATGAGATATATTATGTAAGAATTCTAACTAAAGCAACTAATATAAGTCATCGTTGTCTTAACACAAAAAAGTATTTCTCTCTTTAAGGTAAACATACTGCCATGAATGACTAATCTGCTGGAATCATTTTATTGCGTCTGTAGATGAATACAAATTAATGTTCTCTTTGAAATGTCATATTTCCCGAAACAAAGCTATGAAGCTCCTGGCAGTTCTAGTTTTCATAGGAAAGGGATTTTCCCAGAAAAAGGACATTTATATTCTTTGGAAATAAAAATTCCTTTTCCCCGCTTTGGACCAAAGTGACAGCATCAGGATGATAGCTTAAATTATGAACCATGGAGTTTGACTGCTATAAAACAATTCAGAGTTGTTGAAATTCACTGCTCCAGTTTATTTCATTCTAGACTGCTTCTTTTATGAGAACTAGGTTGGGATGCAAATTCAAACATGTATAAAAGTCAAACATTCAGAAAGCATGCATAGGTAAATACCATGCACTGGGTGGGATTAGGGGAAAAGAAACCAATATTCCATTCAGGGAATACCTCCAATGCTAAAACTCTTTGCTATACTGGTATAAAACAGAAGGGATTCAGGTGCCTGCAAAAGCCTGCTTGCAGCAAAGAGTAAGAATTGAGCTGTGTGGCTTTCATGGAATCCCATGCTAAATCCCCTACATTTCTGTAGTACCCAGACCTCTTTTCTCCAGCAATACCACTCCCCCCTTGCTCCATACCTGTTTCTTCTGTGGGTTGAAGTGACCGTCTCTCCCTGCTTCTACCTTCATTCCAGCCTTTCTTTGGGTCACCTTCACCTGCCTCAGAAGCAGGCAGCCTGTTTTCCTAATGATGACAAGCAAAACTATAGCAATAGAAGCGGTCCAGAATGCTTACCCCCTCCTCTTCCTGGCAGTCAATAACAGGTCTGAGAGGCCACTGAAACTCACCTGCTTGGTACTTGCTGCTATCTGCAAGGAGGAGAAAGTAGGGATATCCACTTTATGCTTGTCCAGAGATACCAATGGCTGGGTTAGTGGTGATCTTTTCTGAACCTTGTAGATCAGCTCGCTGCGGAGAGTTGCTAATTCTGCTTTCAGTGTGATAACATAGTAAAGAGACACTGCTGCAAGACAAGAGGACAGGAGCATTGCAAGCCACAGGAATGTGACAGAGAAAAGTCCCTTGTTGCTCAACCCAACAGCATGGGGGGCAGGAGGAGAGGAGTTGGTATCCTTCTGTTGGACGGTGTGCAAATAGTCCACAGATTTCATCCTTGCACTTTCCTTACTAAAGTCAGAGGGAATATTCAGTTGCAGCTTCTTCTGAGGTATAATCCATTTTGTCAGTTGCACTGTGAAACTAAGGGCATCCAGAATAAGTGACCAAAACGGCCAGATCATTTCCTGTCATATGAAGCTGTTGATACAAACATTCAAGTTTAATGAACAGGGTGAGTGTCTGTCTAAGATCCAGTCTCCCCTTAGTTTTCTCCTTTCTGCTCTGCATTTTGGCAATTCATATTTGCCATCAGACTGCTTGCTTAATCTACCTTCCTCATTTTTCTTTCAACTATTAATTTTTATGGCAACTTGCCACTGCCTTTATATTCAGACACAACTGATACCAGTTATATCCTGCAGCTTATCTAACAGGGCAGAAGAAATGAAAGGCTTACTGGTAGGGTGGCATATTCTTTCTGATACTAACTGATATAGTATAATCTTTAAACAAAGAAATCTGTTATTTTTCTAAGAGTGGAAATACATCTAGGCAAATGAGATAATTCTTATCATCAGGAGGGTAGGGAAGAAAGGCTACAAGACAAAAAGTTTCCCAAGTGAAGTGGCAGTGTTGCCATCTCATCAATGATAGAAAGTTGCAGGCTCACAGGTAGGTAGAAAGTTCAATAGTAGAAAGTTGCAAGTATTTTTAACAACTTTATTTCTAACAACTTGAGAGAGAATAACTTAGTACAATTTATTGAATGCATTTTTTTATTCTATGATAAGAGTTCAAGCATTTGGACAAGGGATTATACCAATGACTGAGAAAAGAACATAGAGCAGCTAATTCCAAACATAGGAAATAAATGTAAATCTACCTGCTTCATTTTATAACAATTTTATATCAGTCAATTTTCAAGGTCCTCAATTATCTAGCTGAAGGTCTAGGCGTAAGACTCAGGAATGAGGATTGCAGTTAGCGGTTTAGTAGAACTTTCTGTCACAAGGCTTTCTCTGGGGTGGATCCAAGACTATAACAAACACCTGTGGGTAGTAATCTCACTACCTTCCACTGGTATGTGAAGTGTGCTTTTTTTCTCCTCTGACCTTGACTTTGCATTCTCCAACACTGCTGCATAAAAACATTCTAAGTGTACATGATAAAAAAAAGAACAAGCTATTCATAACTGATGTTAAGCATATTAATATACTAGTGCAAGGTGCTCAGATGCTATGATCTGGGTGCTAGAAGAAAATTCTATATAAAAACCTTAGTCTGTCTGTCTGTAACACTTTATTTGCACTCTGATTGGTTGTCTTGGCAGCCAATCACAATGCTTACTGAAACAACCAATCAGAGCGCTCTGCACAGAGACACATGTGGTGGAGCACTGCCATGACAGTGGGGATGGAGGCTCCTTGGAGGCGGCACAAGGTGGGGTGGGAAATGGGGTTGGGACCATGGTGGCAAGGGGGAGACTGGGGTCAGACCCACTGTGGCAGGGGAATGAGGCAGGGGGTAGAATGGGCCTGGACCTGAACCACCGGGGGGAATGGGGTTGGGCCCAAAGCGATGGGGGAAGGGGTTGTAAGGGAGTAATCCAAAATTACTAACAACTAGCTAAAACCTTTCTGGGATGTTTAACTGAAAATTTCATTTCATGAAAAAAAAAGCTTGCCCATGGTCAACACAGAAAGGTTGTGGTCAAATCAGGAACTGAAACCAAAATATGCTGAGTTCCAGTACAGTGCCATCACCACAAAAGCATTCTTTCTCTGTAGGAAACTTCATTATGAGATGTACTTGTTTTAACATGAATCTTGAATAAGAGGGTGAGATGACTCATGCATTTGAAAGATGGCTCGGGGATAACAATCTAAGGGCGCATTCACACATGCAAGCACATGCGCTTGCAGCAGCTCAGATAGAAGCGGTACAAGTTTGAGCCAGGGATTTTTGCCTCAGCGCACATGCCCAGACATGTACTTTGGTGTAGGGTAAGTTGTGCCACTTGGGGCAAAATAACCCTGCCTGGCTTCTCCTGGATTTGCAGCCAGGGCCAGCACCTGTGCTGTTCCCATCAGTACAAGAACCTGCCCTGACAAGTAGCTCAGGGCTACTCCCTCTCAGGGACTTCTGGGGCCCAGCCAATTGGTACCTGTGGACACTATCCCTTGTACCAGCTGGAACAGCCCTGAGAGTTCCCTGTACCCTCTACCCACTGCAGCAGTCTGGCAGTGGGGGCTACTGCCTGACTGTGACCTGCTGCACACCTGCGACCCAGATGGGGATGGCACAGCCAGTAGAGGCACGTGCACCTCTGGGCCAGCTGCCAGTGGGCTGTGGCTGCAGGGTACTACTACCATGTGTGCCCTCTACCTGGCCATCTGGGCATGTATCGCCTGGAAGATGTTCCCAGCATGGTGGCCTGCTCTGAACTGTCAAAGCATATCCTTCTGACCCCAAGTGGCCAGGAGGTCAGCTACCTCCATCTGGGTCCAAGGTTTCAGCTCTGAGCAGGCAGGGTCCTGCCACTGCCCTCCCTAGCAGGAATTCTGGTGTTCCCTATTGGGAAACTGAAAAATCCCTGATAAAAAAATCCCAAAGTCACTCTGTAAAATACCCTGAAATCCATGTTCCTCCACAATTAAAACAAATGACCACTATATAGAGTGAGACACAGAGATCAGTTGGGCAATGTTTTATTGATATATCTACAGTGTTAAAGCAATTTGGACGCTTACTAGTGTCTCTATCATCAGAATAAAATGAATTCTAAATACCTATATGTTTTGTTGCCCCCCACAGGAGCCACAGTCCCCCCACGGGGGCCAAATGGCTCCTGCAGGGGCTACTTCTCCTGCAGGGCCCACATGCCCCACCCCCCCAGTTGCTCCCCCAGCCCCTCGGATTGCTGCCCCACCTGGCCCAATCCCCCGCCAGCTCCTGCAGCCCCCCAATGGCTGCCCCACCCAGCCCCCAAAACCCCTGCATGGCCTGGCCCCATCCCCTGCTTGCACACCCAGGCCCCTGATGCTTGCCCCTCCACCTCAACATGGGCAGGCAGCGTGCTTCAGCACCAGGGTGAGGGCCAGCCATAGAGATGTTCTGGCTGCTACCAGAGCATTTCTGTGTAGGACCCAGCCTTCAGTTACCTCAGGGTACAGCCCAGGACCATGCCCTGCCCCACTTTGTTCCACTGCGGGTTTTTTGACCCCTGGATATCCAGGGGTCTAATTTTGCCCCTGTGCTGCAAATTTGCAGCACAGGGAATGTTTTCTTGTTCCTGCACATGCCTCTTGCAGCATTTCAAAGGAGTTTGAGACGCTACATGATGCACGTGTGCGCTCACCTGGATGAGCCCCAAGAGTTTAAAAACAAATTTGAAAAATATTTATTTAAAAAAAAAAGGGGCGGGGGGGAACATGTCAGTGCTATTATGTAGATTAGGCATTCACTGAAGTCCAAGCCAGGCTACAGTTGTACTCCATAAGCAGAAGGATTAATAGACATTAAGTAATACAATACAGCATGGGTTCCTCTATAAGGGTGTAAAGCCAGCCTGGCCTACCTGGGTGCACAAGATGGCACAAAGCAGCAGAGATACCAGGGGAGGGATTAGAAAAGTGAGTATTCATCTTACCAAACAGGTTATTCCAAGTACTCTCTTGGGATGCCTTTATTTCCAAAGTGGTCTATCAGCTTCTGTCCATATCTGATACATTTGTTCCCCATAAAGAAAAGAGGTTATATTTGCTTTGCTCCTACTTAAGAGGCATATGCAGAGTTTTCTGAGACAAAGTGCACATTTCTGCTAAGGTGATTCATAGCACCTTCAATCATTAGCAACTGCCCACATGATACACAATTCAGGAAGTCTCCAACTCATGCAGGACCTGGCATAACGATGAAACTCCAAATAGAGCCATCTTGGCTGTGCATTTTGCATATGTTCATTTTTTAAATCAATAACCTTAATGCTGGCAGTGAGTGGAGTGCTGCCCATACGTTTTAGGCAAAAGCATGTAATATATTATTTGTTTAAAATAAAAAAATATATATTTTAATTTTTTATTTAAATTATCAGGTTAATACACATATATAAATTATATCTTTTTCACCCTGCCTCTTCAGTACTTTTGACACAGGACTAGGCACAGTACATTGTAGATAACTGAAGAATAAGAAGTGTAAAGGAGCCACCCATTTTGGTAGCATTTAGAGAGAGTAATATAGCAAAATAACCCATAACATAGCCAGGTTCAAAAAGAGCATACAACTTCCTAATTCAAAAGTGATAAGAAATTTTGTACCAAATTCTATAAAAATCAGGATCAATACTGAATATGCATTTCTTTTTGGACAGTAAAATGTGGTTTCCTGGCTTCTCTGCTGTACTTTGTGTAATGCTATTTTATTCCCCTTTGTTTTTCCTTCTTTCCAACATAGATTCTAGTATCCCACTTACCTCCTTCATAAAAGGCATAGCACTTAGTTCTATTCAGGCTGATTGCAATAGCAGTTTTCTCAGAACCTCTTCTCCTGCAAATGCAGGACTATTCCTTGTTATTCACCCCAGTATACAAAGCAAATTGATGGACAACCTGCATCTACTAGCCCATTGAATGCTTGGTAAATGTGGCTATTAGAATGGATTGAAAGAGAAGGCAGAGAATAGAACAGAAAGAGGAGAGATTAGAAAAAGACTAATATTGAAAACTGGGGAGGAAGGGGGATTGGCAGGAGGCGGGGGGGGGCACAGAGGAAGCAGGTTACAAACAGAAAGTAAAACAATCAGAGACATTTGAGCAGATTTATATTTTGGAAGTTTCCATTTAAAGGAAACCCCTAAGTCCATTTGGCTTGAGCTGGACAACACAAAGCTTATCATGGCCTGAATTATGAGTAGTTTCATACTCAACAGCATAAAAAAAATATGGTTGCATTTCTCTTAGACCTTCAGCACTGCTGAGCTAAAAATGAGTTGATAACGTGATATAAACAAGAAGCCCTCCTGTGCCATCTGGAAGCAGATGGTCTCCCAATCTCATAGGCCAAAGTACTCATACAAACCCATTAGCAGCAGGGAGCATAGGTCTCAGGGTCTTAGTAGTGCCAAGGCATAACATTATATACTCACAGCCAGATCTTTCTATACACTGCTGCTGAGTCGATGTGGAACAGAAGTTGACTGCCTCTGTGTTGCCTTTCACTTTCAAATTTTGTAAATGGTTGGCACAGTGAGCTGGAAGATAAAACAGTCTTTGCCTGTCCAAGACAGCAGGTGGAGTTAGTTCCTTTGCTGCTTCCTGAATTGAGAGGCAGTATTTATCTAGGACATTGAACATAATGCAATGATGTCATTGCACAAATTATTTATCTTCCTATTTTTGAAAGTTTGCACTTTCTTGGGGTGTAACACTAGGGTTTTTATTCAAAAGAAAGCCTGCAAATCCTAAACACAAATACACAAGTGCCAAAATGCCTAAACACACAAAATACCTCATGACATACACCCACGCACAGCCTGAGGCTGACAGAAAAGTAAACTTCTCCCATGTCAGTGTGCGCACACATTTTTATACTTCCACTTACTAATGGCATATAATCATGTTGCCATATCATGAAATTAGATTCGAAGAAAAAAAAAAAAAGAAGCTATTTCCAAGATATTCTGATGCAACTAGTTATTTGGGATTCCTAACTTAAAACATTTAAGGAGTCTTTTAGGAAGACTCGAGAGAAAATAAAACCCTTCAAACAGTTCCTCACACTGAATAATTAATATCGGAGACCAATTAGTACCTCTAAAAAAATCCTGGTCCTTATGACTAGGTACCAATTTTTAAGGTACTGGGATTTACATTTTTAACCATATTCAACATAAACAAAATGATAAAGATATTTTCAACATTAATTTGCAATGAATTCCATGACCTAGAATTCCCTAACTCCCAAAAGTGCTTCCTTCCCCTGATTAAAAGCCACTCCTAGGGCCCTGGCAAATATTGCAATATGTGTTAATCCAGGATAGAGCTGCCCCCTGCTTGATCCCTGGAATCAGGCTGGACAGTGCCTCAGGTGCCAATATGGCCCTAGCAGTTGCATGATTTGGATTAAGAATTGTTATGCTTTATCCCAAGCATCAGATGTGCATAGCAGGACACATGATGTTTGGGATGGGGCATGAAATTCCTCAGATCCCAATTGTGCCCTTATTTTCACACCTGCCAGGGGCATTAGTGTAGTTATAAAATACTTGAAGGGGGGTGGGGGACAGACAACATATTCATGACCTGTATGTAACCCTGTCAACACAATACTTCAAGTTTCAAATATTAAACATCCCAGTCTTACGCTGTTTAATCAATGCTGTTTCATTTTAGTTATAATTAAACTACCTGAAAAAGCAAACCAGATGACATGCCCAGATATTTTGAATGCACAAGACAGACATAACCACAATTATAGATACTGTCAACAGGTTTTTCTACTGAACAGAGAAAAGGTTTTGAGAAATACTCAAACTCATGGTTTCCGACTATGCCTTATTCACAGACAGGCAGCTCTTCACCCTTGTTTTGACTTCTCAGTAGTGCAGCCTCCTCCGAATTCATGTAGTGCAAATATTATATTCCTTTTATCTAATGTTTCTGTTGACTTAATTTGTGCCATCTATATATAAATACATTTATCAGCCTGTTTATCACATTGCACTACTTATATTGTATACACACATTGCATGCATGCAATATATAATTTAATGTAGTAGTACTGAAAGCACGTATTTGTATACATTTAATAAGAACTTTTACATCCTCTTTTTATATTTTAAAAGTATTCAGTATTTAAATATTACGGTAAATGGCTTTTATGAACTATGATGTATAGTTTCATTGCATCCAGGTTTTTTATATGTCAAGCAATCCAAGTGCCTTTTATTCTGTACTTGATAAAATCAATTGTCTAGTAATTAAGTGTATTTAACTACCTTTCAAAAATTAGACCTAGTTCTTCAGGGCAGTAGCTATTTACATTACCTGTGTGCATGAGGAACATTCACAGCAGTATTGTGCATTCAGGTACAATGTTTTATAAGTGACACAGCTCTTCCTTGCATTTATCCTTTCATTTTACTTTTATAGTTGTTTACCTTAGAACGAAATGGATGAGAATTTTGGAAGCTCCAATAGCAGGTTTCAAGTTTCTGTTCTCCATGAGCACATTGACATGAGACATTTACTGTGGAGCTGCCTGAACATCTCAGCGTCTACATATGAGGTCCTATTAGACTGCAGAAAACTAATGAACTCTGCCAAGGGTTAGTACTTGTAAATACAAGTATTGTCCTGCTGCGGCATTCTTTAGTGCACAGCAACACATGTGAACACACTGATGGGGCTGGCTGGGGCATGAGTGTGCTTCAGTGAAGGGCTGTCTGCCAGCTAGCCCTGCACTGGAGCACCCTCATGCCTCAGCAAACCCCTCTGCAGCACGTTGAGCCAAGTAGGAGCAGCCCTTGGACTGGCAGGCTGATCCCCAGGGTCCCCTGCCAGCCAGGGCTGCTCTGACCCGGCTTAACATGCTGCGGTCCCAGATGCACATGAAGACAGTGCCCAAGAGCAATAAACTCCTGGTACAATATGCACCAGAGTTTACTGCTCTGTGCTAATAGTACATACATTTAGATGCACTCTCTAGGTATGAAGAGAAATGGGTGAAAGTAGTACTATGACCAGTTTTGTGAATCAGGAGAGAAAAGCACCAAATTTATTAAGTGTAGAGAAAAAAGAAAAAAAACAAAACAAAACACTCTATCACTAAATAGCTGCAATGAACAAAACTAACTGTTAGTCACTTTTTCTGAACTTAGTGGCTTATCAATGATAGTATAGGCAGCCAGATGTACCTTGAGATGTACCTTGAGGCTAGCCTGATACAAAGAAGACTGAGAGAAAGGTAAACTGCTAAGTAATGGCTAATTGAATAATAAATGCATAAGCTTTCGTGGGCAAGATACTATGAACGGATATATGCAGAGCAAGCTATAAAATAAACAGTGATTTAAACACAAAAGATGAAGTGAGCTCTTATTCACAAAAGTGAAGTGGTGAACTGGAACAGAGATGCCTAAGGTTCGTCTTTACCTTGCTTTCTGCCTGGCTTCAAGCTAACATGGCTAACTACCACTCTCTGCTCTACAATATCATAGTTCTGAGAACACATTAAGAACAAGAAAAGCCTAGATAAGACCAGGTATATAACTAGCAAATTTTTAACTGGTCTCAGGATGCTTACTCCAAAGGTGACTTAAGAGGTTTTTACATTGGCTTTGTATTTTCACCTCATTTTCAAACCAGTTCAAGTAGCAAAGTATTCCAACAGGTCTCAGTCCTCTGGGTAAGATGGAGACAGCCTAAATCAGAGGTTGATAACCATTTTGGCTGGAACACCAAACATACCCCATGCCTTGATTTGGCATGCTGGGGCAGACTGGGGTGAGGGGGTCACAGCCTGATCCTCATTGCTGGCAGCACCTGCACATGTGCCTCTGGGTGAACTGTGAGGGAGCAGGCCAGGGTTGTGCTGCCTCGGCCCCTTCCCTACCCTGCGACTTAGATCACAAGTGCAGTTCCCACCAGCCTGGAGCCCAGGTAGCTATTTGCAGCCTGCCTGCTGCAGCTGGCTAGAACTCAGGCTGGCTATGGCAGACAGCTGCAAGGCTGCAAACAGTTGCATCAGGCTCCAGAGCCTCAGCACCAGCTCCAGGCTGGTGGTGGGTGCACATGTGACTCCGGGTTGACGGTGAGGGAGGGGCCTAGAGCAGCATAACCCCAGCCCTTCCCTACCGTTTGCCATGAGGTTTGTGTGCAGCTGCACTGCCCCAGAACCCAGCCAAGAGTCCTGGAGCAGCTGTTTGCAGCCTCCCATTTCCCTGCCATAGCTGGCCAGGGCTCTGGGCAGCTGCTGTCAGCCATAGAGCCCAGGCTGCTTGCAGCAGGGCTTGGGACCTCCCCGCTGTCTGATTGTGAGCAGCCCAGGCTCTATGGCTGGCACCAGCTGCCCAGAGTGGGCTGGCTATGGCATGCTGAGCAAACTGGCCTCATACCATGGTCTGGCATGTGTGCTGGGGGTTGAAGATGCCTGCACTGAATCTTTTTGCAAATGTAATAAGGTGCAATGGATGGCCAAGTCTAGATTCAATACTGTTACTTTCAGAGAGGGAGGCCAAGTTATTAGGTTCAGGAATCAATGTCACTAATTTAGTAATTGATTTACTATCTTCCTCTGAAGTAACAGAAGCTTTTCAAGAATCTGGCATCCAACATGGGCAGCCTCTATCCTCTAGGTACATTGACTTATTCAGTGAATCATTTCAAAATCTCTGCCTGTTAAACACACAGCAGTTACCATACAATCAGAAGACTACATTCATACTGAAGACAGGTCAAACAAATAGGAACAAGACATTAGTAGCACTTTTAATGTATCAATTTATTGCATATGTCAGTACATAAAAATAGAAAATGTGTTTTGTAAAATCAATTGTATTGTAAAAACCAGAATAGAATGAAAGTGTTTGTAAAAACTGCCATGGTTAGCACATATACTGCAACATTTATGCTTAGTTTACAAGATATAGAATTAAAAAGTTCTTTAAAAGAAACTCCTACTTGAACTGAATAAAGAAAAAAAAAAAACCAGAAGAAAATGCATCACTTGAACATTCTGAGAGTAATTCTGAATTTGAAATATCAGTTTTATTTAAATACTGAATATGATTCTTGCATATACTTTACACTTCCGCATGGTTCTATTGTAAACTATATGGACTGAACAATATTATAAAACTTACTGTCAACAGGACATACTAATCCTGGTTTGAGCCTGCCATGTGCAGGAGGCACTGGTATTATTTTTGGCAAAAGTGCCTCTTGCACAAGTTGCACATTAAAAAAAAAAGTGATGAAGTGAAATATGAATGGAGATATAGGTACATCTCTGCTAATTTCAAATGCCATGTCTTGGGATTTGAGGGGTTCAAAAATTCAGCCTGGTTTGTCACCACAGAGCACCCAAGATTGACATCACCGATTAGCCAGGAGATGCTGACATGCATATTATTTCATACTATATAGATGAATTCATCCCGCTCAATATATATCTACCCTTACAACTGGGAGATTGTCCACAAATATCAAGTGTCAAATACATTTGTGCTATATTACTCATAATTTTACCTGAGAACGGACATAAGGGCAGCTATATTAGTCGTTTTTTCCTTATTTAAAATTCCAGCTTATCTTTGTGTTTCACAGTTTCAAAATTTGGGGCTGGGAAAGTGTAAACATGGATCAGTAGACAGTCATAAGTGTTTCCACAGATTAGAGCAAAAAGGAAAAAGTGCTTGTGCACTGGGTAACTTTTCACAATGACTCTATTAGCAGTTAGTCTACTTTGTCCAATTCATTTGAAATCTATCATAAACCTTTTATAAAAGACTGACACCATCCCTACTTTTAAACCCAAAGGTGACTGTGTAAATCCTGTAATCATGGTCCTCACTTCTCAAACATACGCATAATTCATACTTCTCATAGTTAAACACATACTCTTTCATATTTTTCCCTAAGATGGTATATTCTATCTGATGGTGGCCACCCTGCAGCACAAGTGCCATAAATGGCACGAGGCAGCTTGTGTGTGTGGCATATGGCATATCAGAGAGGGAGTAGCAAGCACAAGGACAAATAGGGCAGGAAACAAAGCAGCACAACAGGCTAAGCGGGGGAAGGGGAGTGGCATGGCACTTGGGAGGAGTGTAGAGCTTACCTAGAGATATGCCAGCCAAAAAAGGTTGGGTCCCACTGTTTTATACAAATGAAAGCTGGCACAGATTAAGTTGTCTAATTCCTACTGCATTTTTCAATTAACATAGCTAACCATTAATCTGACTCTTGGCAGTTTTAACATATTATTCAGTCTTCTAAACAACTATCCATAATAGCTGCTGCTTAAAACTTGAAAGTCACTAGTAAATAACTTGTTACTGTAAAGTTTGGAAGTGTGTATGTGCAGACAATACCCTTCACTTGTGACTGACTGATGTTCCAGCTGGAAAGGATTCCTGGCAAAAATAAAAAAAAAGACTAATTCCCCACTGTGCTACCAATAGAAATACCATTTACAACATTACAGAAACATTAATAACACTGGTTTATGTGCTCTCCATCTCCCTTCCCAGAGATTTCAAAGCCTATGGTTGCACTCTTACTAAAATTTAATTTTTCATCCATGCTGTTCAATACGACCACTAATGCCACCTCTAAGACACAACAAAGGATGGAAAATTAGTGTGTGGTGCTGGTGAGTATCTTGCTCCTCAGTGTAATAACCCTATGCATATAGGATATGTTCTTATGCCTATATATTCATGACAACATGCAGGCTTTCGGTTTTACTACTGGAAATCCTACAGACACTAAAGGTGAGAAGGTAGGGCTTGGGGGACCAAGGATTGTATAGAGAAAGTGCATGGCATAAACAGGTCTAAATGGTCATAAATCTTGGTTTTCTTCCTCCCAACCATAAACTCCTATGCACAAAAACTGCTCTGACAATTAAGGGCCCATCTAGGTACTACCCATACAATGAAAGCATAAAGAGCCCTTTGCAGTGTCAGTTTATACTGAGGGGGAAGAAGAAAACAAAAGCCAATCGTCTCATGTTAGAGTTTAGCTTCTGCCTTGTAAACCCATATTTTATGCTGAGCGTACTCATTTAATCGAAAATCACAATAGCTCTTGAAACAACTATTTACTGAGCTGAATTTATACCTTTTCATGAATAATAAACTGCATGGTCAGTTCTACTGCTAAAAAAGCAAGATAGCAATGCTTGTCCCACTTAAGTGGCTACAATATATTCATTTTACTTTCTCTTGGGCTTTACTTAGGTTCAAATCTAGATGGTTCAGGGGGAAGAGCAACAAGGTGTAGGAACTATGTGTTGTGACTATTAGAATACACCAGTAAAATGAATGTTATGATGCATCAAAACCTTTTTCTGTGCAATTGTTTGCTATTTCTACATAATACAGGAGAAAGAAAAAAAAGGCATGCCACACAATACTGAAAGAGCAGGATACCACAAGGAAGTCAGAAAATAGAGCCAAATCAAACTGTAGCCAAAGAAAATGTAGAAATATTTTCATGGTTACTCAAGGAATTGTAAGGGCTCTTAGCTGCATCACTACAGAAAAAAAACAAAACACTTACCAGGTAGATGGGCAACAATATAAGACACCACACACCTTTGTTTAAAACCCAGGAAGGAATACTTCTGAAAGTTACTCTGGAACAGAAGGGCAAGGATCTTTGTGGGTGTTATCCCTGCATGATGTATATTTCCTGGATCATCACTCCAACACTACCACTACTCTGTATTACAGAGATATTTTACTTCTACAGTCAGTAATTTTTTTTTTTTACAGTCAGTTAATTATGTATCCAAGCATGTGTAGTACCTTGTACTTCTAGTCATAGAGCACCTTTTCAGGAAAGCAGCTTTATTTATTGATGTCAACAGAATTTAAGCACAGGCTTAAATTAGGACAAAATTAAACATGTGATGAAGTGCTTTTCTGAATGAGGGCTTACCTGTAATAACAAAAAGGCTACATTTAGAGAATTCACCCTTATGAGCCATTGTATTTTAGCATGAAAAAGAAAAAAAAAAAAATCCTTTTTCCATACATATTTTTCTTCCATTAAACTATTTTTGACCAAGCAAACTGATTTAATTACTTGCTGCAGCTAAACTAAGTAAGGGATTTATACATATGCACTAGTAAAAGTTAACCAAACTGGAGAGATGGCTTTGGTGCATTCGTTTTGTAAGGCTCCTCACACTCTGTGGTCATAATCAGGCTCTCTCACTTCATGATTCAATATTGTTGACAATAAGAGTGGTTACTATTAGCACTGACTCTTAATATAGCTAAAGCAATTCACATTTGTGTTGAGGATACAAATTGCATGCACACTGTCTGGTAGCATTTAGATAATTTAGGAAAACAAGTGACTCAAGTATTAAATAAAAGCTGTCTGTTTTCTAGACTTTAACAAGCTAGGGTTTGTTCAATGCTTATTTACACTGTTGCTATGGTATGGGTAATAATGGTAAATTAAAACTAAAAATGTACTTTATATAGCTTCTTTTAGAGATGGAGGTGAAGGGCACAGATGTAATTTTTAAGTTTGCTTACTTTTAAAAGTCAACCAAAAGCATATTTCTACTTCTTCCATAGTTAGCATTGCTCTCCCCAGTGTTTTTCCTTCCACTCTAGGCACCCATACCTGAACTGATCTGATGCTGTATATAATGTCAATCAGAAGCACATTCAACTAACAATGGTTAAGAAGTGGGAACAGTCAGTTTAGCAAGTCATACCTGGATTGTATATTTTATCCCTTTTTTGCCAGTTTTCTTTTTCTGAATGCAAACTATTCTGAACAAAAACTATCTGCCTCTGTGTAACTGGTATAACTTTATAGATTCTACCAAAATAGAAATACTGAAATGAATATAGGAAAAGTAGCTTTTCTTCTTGACCTGATTTGTAATATATTACATCATAAAAATAGATTATACTTATGCATATACGATCCTGAATTATTTCTCTGTCATGAATACTATTTACATTACTTAGCACATTAAAAGTCTCCATCTTCGATAACAACGCAAGGAATAAAACACTACCATGCATGGTATACTTAAGGTAAATCTTAGAAATGTTACAGAACATATTTTGCTAACCATGATTGTCCAATCAGCCAATACACAGAGCAGAGAATACTGAAGACCCTCCTGTTATCTCAACCTAATGTCATTTGTACTAATGTAGTAACAAAATTGTAATAGCTTCCATTGTATATACTGAACAAATGGAAGATATGAACAAACATATAAAAAGGTATGGGAAAGACATGTAGAAATGTTCACTCACAATGCTGCAAAATATAAAAACTACCTGGAACGTCATAATAAAGTATTAGACCTTTCCAAGTTTAATTCTGCTCATTAGGCAAGTACAGACATAATATACATTTAAAAATGAACATTCTTTTACCACTTTTCACAAATCAAGGTACAGTGCAATTTAAATCAGAAAAAGAATATTGATTATATTATTGTTACGTTAGATGATGTTTTTGCCATTTCTTCAGGGGAATGACTCTTTATAACTTCTTTGATGAACTGTTCAAGTGCAGTGAAATAACCCTGGCACTGCCAAGTGTCATTATGAGTTCCATCTGGAAAAATTGCCAATCTCTTAGTCCGAGCTGGGGATAATTCGTAAAGCTGCTTCATCATAACTGGAGGAATTAACTGGTCAGACAGCCCAGAGATGAAAAGAGAAGGCATTCTGCACTGAGAGATTTTTCTGTATGACAGGAATTTATTTTTGTAGCACCACAAAGGAAGATACCTCATTGGAAAGAAAGAAAACAAAGTGCTGGCCATGTGTGGGATGCTAAGGAATGTGTTCTCCACCATTATGGCAGAAATTCTATGGGAATTTTCAGAAGCTAAGTGAACAGCCACTGCTCCCCCTAAGGAACGGCCAAAGAGAAAGATTTTTGTTTTATCAAGATCAGACCTAGTCATCACATAGTCTAGCACAGCCTCAGAATCTAAGTAGAGACCTTCTTCACTTGCTTCTCCTTCACTTTTCCCATAACCTCTATAATCAACCAGCAATAAGTTTACTTTCAGGTTTACCAGCATCAGCAAAGCATTTGGTAATCTGTGACCAATGTTGCCTGCATTTCCATGAAAATAAATGATAGTAGGAGAATATGCTGCATTGTCTCCAGTATATCTCAGCAGAATAAGATTGAGAAGAACTCCATCTTTGGTTTTGATGAAGATGTTTTCATGTGGTATACCAGTAGGCATAGGAACATAAAGACGTGATGAAGAGGGCTGTTCAGGGAAGTAAAGTAGTACATCCTGGAATTTATATAGTATACCTGCTATTGATACAAATATTAACATAAGTAATGTAATACCTCCATACAAATGAAAAGTTACTATCAAAGGTAAGAGAGAAATACGGCAGAGACCCCAAGACCATGAAGCCAAAGCTAGCAGCCACCTTTCAATAAAGGTCCAAAGCATCCATGACTTTTCCATTGTAGTAGTCAGTGATCTTTCAGTCCATATGTATCCTGTGGGGGGGAAAAAAAAACCCAACGCGTTATATGGATAAATTTATAAGCAGGGAAACAAACCAAGCATTCAGTTTCCAAAAGATTAACAGGAAATCACTACATAAAGATAAGGTACACACATTTGGGATGGGGGGAAAAAAAAGTCAAAGAATTACTGTTGGTTTCCAATTTATTTACATAAAAACTGCAGTATCTTACAGGAAAAAAAAAACCATAACTGGTAGTAATATTAAGTGCAAGAACAAATCAAGAGATGCTTTTGACATGTACAGACATTCACTCTCCAAGGAGAAACTCTCCTGGGTTTGCCCTGGTTGTTCCCAGGTTATTTTTCCTTAAGTGGCCCTTTTTACCCTGGGTGAAAAAGCCTGAATACCTGTACACTCGTAGTTGAAACTGAATGTCTACATTGCTGGCCATGCACAGCCACATGTGGGATGTTTTGTTTACATTAATGCTATTAACTACTATTGTCCCAAACTGCCTCCCCTTAAACATTAGGACTGCCAGTCACCTTAGCCTCCACTCCATATTGCATATTACAGTAAACACATCATTTGCCCAAATGCTTCCTTATAATTAGCTGTGAGATCCAGAGATAAAGATTTGTGTTTTTCTACCCATGACAAACATTTTAATTTGATAATTTTAATATATGAAGGCTCAGAATAACTTTCTTCTCAACACTAACTTTGCAGCTGCATTAAGCCAGGGATGGGGGCGGGGGAAGTTTAATCTGGTCCTGTTATTCCAGGTAAAGGGAGACTACTGTGACAAGACTCGGGCATTTCATCACACCATTTGGTGTAACTCTGAAGTTTACATTATGCTAAATTGATCAGATTCAGTTCAAGATTTCTGCTATAAAAAATGCCCTAGCCACATTCCTTCCTAACCATCTGTTACTCGCCATCTATTAGTAAGCATATTTACATGCACCTGCCATCAGTTTTTGCTACAAAGGATAGTTATATTGTTCTACCAGGCCAATGATAAAAAACAGTCAATTGGCTATACCACACTCTGATCAACAGAAATCGTGACTAGTTCAAGCAAAGGTTGGTCCACCGAGAGATTCATGCCCTCCTAACAAAAGTATACTCAAAGAAAGTGTCATCAGTAACAGTTCCCATCATTCATACCCCTAATTTTAGTCCACAAACCATATCTGAGTGAAGTTCACTATATGCCCTGAGAGCAAGTCATTGCTACACTTGCTGCTGTGACTGAAGTATAGAACAGAACTGAGCAGAGACTGAAAAACTGCCTGAGCATAAGAGTAAATACTCAAGCAAAAATCCCTTATTTGGTGTTATCAGGGCCAACTTGCTGTCAATACTCAAGCTAGGTAGCCAACTTAGGGCCAGCTTGGGTTATTTCTATGCAGAAACTGCAACATGAACATCCATATTTAAATACCAAGTATCTGTATTTAAATAATTAAATTATACATGACAATTAGTTTTAGAGATAAAGGAACACAAGACAAGAAAAAGCTTCTGAAATCATCAGGGCCAATCCCCAGCTACCATAGGAAACCATATCTGATTAAGTCTGGTGGTATATAAAATAAGCTTGGAGAACATGCACGCATGCACACACAGATGCATGTGCGACTTTCAGCATCGGCTATTCAATAGCCAGAGATACAGATGAAAAGAGGGGGACTCCAATTTAGCCATCAATGAAGAGATCAGTTTCCTGCAAGGTGCTCTTCCCTACTGTCATATGAAACAGAACTGGATCTGTTCCAGGTTAAAAAAAAAAACCTACAAAAAACCCAACACAAAACAAAACCCCACAATATCCATGATTCTGTGCTTTACAGCTAGCTGAAAAGAAGTGGGGGTGGAATAATTTCAGACATTCCCTCAACACTAGCATCTGAAGAGTAATGGAAGAGCATTATATTGGCAGCCAGCAACTTCATATACACAAGTCATTAAGATTTTTTTAAAATACCTGTGCCTTCCCTCAACACTTTTTGAAAAAGTATGCACAAATGATAGTTTAAATAGTTTTTCTAGAGCTCAATAGAAATTAAGCTAGGGAAGAGATCCCGTGAACTAAAGTGAACATAGAATTATTTTAAAGTTATGAACAACATTTTCTTCGGGGATCAGTACTGTATCACTTTACATCAAACAGAGCTTTACTATGAGCATATCTAACAAATGCAACATCACAAATAGGTAAAACCCATTTTCTACCAAAAGAGAGGATAAAGGAATAGATGAACCTACAAATAACTATGCTACTAAGAATTAAATACCAACTGCATCAGAAGGACAGCCACAATTTGTAAAACCTATTATCAAAGCATTATAGCTCCTTATTATAACTACGAGTAGTCATCATTTGTAAGCCATGGTTAACACATAGAAGTAGAAAATGGGGAGGCTTAACCACAATGCGCTTGTACTTGAATAAATAAATGTGAATGTAAGTATACAAATACTAAATAATTAAAACTATATTTAGATAACAGTTTCCACCATGGAAATTAAACTCCGCTAGGAATAAAATCTAAACTTTGCTTTTTTTTTAGGTTAATATCTGAAGAATATAAGAATTGAAGAGCATGCAAAAACATGTCTAACATTATGAGAAACAAGCATACCAAAAATTAAAAGAACTATCAACACAGCCCAAAACAAAAATCCACTGCTTAAAGAAAAAGCAGTGAAGGCCCAAAGCTTCTTAATCTCCTATAATACACATGGCCACTGAAGCCAGCCCCTCTCAATACATAAATAGTTTCTTCTAGACTAGCAATAAGAAGTAGTGCTTAAGAGCTCAGACATGCAAAAGAAAAACAAAAAAGGGTACCTGCAAAACAGTCAAAACACCAAATTAACTTAATGTTTTTGGATTACTCTGGCCCCGAGGGGAGTATCAAGTTGGTACAGCACCATACCACACCTATCCCAGCAAGAGCGAAGAGGAAAAGAAAGGCTGGTGAGTGCATTTCTGTGATTCAGGATACCTCCCTGTTGCTATCACCTGTGTTTCAGGGTACCCCCTGTTACTATTCCAACCCTGTTTAGAGCTATGATACACTTTTGAGTTACTATGATACCATTTCAGACTATTCCACAAAACTGGAATAGAACCTGGCTGCCCTAGAGACAGACACTACTGGGAGGCGGGGGGAGGGGGTGTTGATTTTTTGGCTGGACTAATTGTATAGTTGGAAGAGATGTTAGACAAACTTCTTTGTGGCTGAAAACTTGTCCAACATCTCTCACAAATATGCATTTGGTTCATTTACAAATATCACTCCAAAAAACCTTGTTTCTATCGCATTTCCAGGACCATCATGGCTACAACAACAATCCAACCAATAAAGGTAAGACAGACTCATTACAACCACTTCCACAACCAACATTCTGACTCCACATCCTAAACTCAATACAAAGTTATAGGTCATATACCATTTTCAACAGTTATAGAAGCATAAACCCTGCATGTGGATCAGCCCATGGCCCAAAAGTAATTACTTATAAATTAATAAAGCTAACATATTTATTTGAATTCAAAATAAGGTCTGTCCCCCCTTTTAATATGGGAGGGAACCCCTAGTCTTTGATTTGAGTACAACCTAGCAGGGAGATATCTGCCACCTCTGACCCCCAACCCCCGTTTATCCCTCACCATGTCTCCCTCCTATCACCAACTATGCCCCACACCTTCTGCAACCCACCACCTGTATCCCACAGTCTTTCCTGGGCCCAGATGGAGCTGCTGCCATTACAGCTGCAGTCACTGCAGTAGCTACTGTGTGGCTAGGGTGGGGCTGAAGTAACCATGAGCTCTGTTTCCTGGATTGGAAAGGAGCTGCATTGTTGCTGGAGGGTAAATGCAGGTGGGATGGGGACAGGTGTTGAAGGCAAGTGGTAGTGGGGTGGTGCACAGGCAGCAGGAGGTAGGTGTTGAAGGCAAGTGGTGCACAGGCAGCAGGGTACAGGTGTTGAAGGCAAGTGGTAGTGGGCTGGTGCACATGCTGCACAGGCAGCATGAAGGCAAGTGGTAGTGGGGTGGTGACAGGTAGCAGGAGGTAAGAACCTAATTAACTGAGAGCAATTAATCGAGTTTAAATTAAGCATAATTTTGAATTTTGGTAAATACAGCAGAACCAATACCCCCCCCCCCCAAATACTATGTAATAATTTCTAGGGGTGCACCAATAGAGATTTTTGGGGCCGATACCGATAGGCGATTTTTAAGGAGGCATATCGGCTGATACAGATCAGATTTCCAATACCAGCTTGGCAGCTTGGAGAGCTGCGTGCAGCTAGTAAGTCTGGTGTGGGGGAGGGGAGAGGCAGATCAAGGCCCCCCATCGTGAGGGAGGAGTGGGGCTGGGGCAAGCTCTGCCCAGCCTCAGCTTGTCAGGGAGGCGTGGGGCAGCACCCACCTCTGCACACCACTCGTCCAGAAGCCGCTGGTCAAGCACACGGCCCACACCATGCCCTCCCAGATGAGTGGGCGAGTGCCCCCAGATCTGGATGCAGGTGGGCCAGGAAGAGCCCCGGCTTCAGTCTTCCGCACCCTGTGCAGATCTGGGGGCACACGCTCCCCCACTCTCCCATGACCTCCTGGATGAGTGGTAGAAGCAATGGTGGGAGCCACCGGACAAGCGGGCAAGGCCGGACGAACGGCTCCTGGACAAGCGGAGCACAATGGTGGGAGCCACCCCTTCCCCTCCCTGCACCCCCTGGACGAGCTATGGCTCCGTCCCGTACCCACCCCACCCCGGCTGGGCACTGCTTGCTTCAGTCCTAGCCCCAGCCATCCCTCACCTCAGGGGCCTTGATCTGCCCCTCCATGTCCCTTCCCTCCCTACTCCCCTTCCACCAGACTTACCAGCTGCACACAGCTCTCCAAGCTGCCAGGTTGTGCTCCTTGCTGCTTACGTACTGCACTGCGGCTGCACACATGCCCAGGCATTTATTGGCCAAATTATTGGCCACATCAGCCCGATTTCCAATACAATCAATTTTCTTTATATCAGTCCCGATCCAATATCGGATCAATGTATTGGTACCCCTCTAATAAATTTCCTAATTCTCACTCTTACTGGTAAAAGCAAAAACACTTTCACTTTTCCTTGCTCTGCTTGTGAAACTCAGTTAACGTGTTCCAGCAAATTTTCAAAATCCTATTTCTTCTCATAAAGGATGGGAAAAACAGAGATTTTAGAGAAGTAGAGCAGAAAATATGCCCAACAACAGGAATAGTGCACCCTTGGATGATCTGAAATAATATGCTCCATAACACACAAAAAATGAGCAATTAACTTTTCATTTAAACATATGCAGTACAACATAAATAATTCTTCATTAACACTGCAATTAAGTCCTGTGTGAGACACACTATCAACTAAATAATTTTAAAACATTCTTTTGAGTAGAATAATCTGTTTTAAAAAGAATGTTTAAAAATTACCTTTATTATCTGTTTGTTCATTTTTATTTGAGGTTTTTGCCCATATTTATACAGAAAGGTCAGTATCAAATGTGAAAAAGAGATTGGAGGGTGTGTATACACATTTACACACAAATGTACTGACCCAAGAAAAAAGCTTTAATAAATATAAAACTGCATATAAGAATGACACTTCCTAGTGGTACACCATACATCAGCACTGAAAAAAGGAGAAATTATGTTATCTGCCATCGGCTTTTTTTGGTTGCTGTAGCCAATAATTATGGCTGTGCGCCCAGAGCACCCCAGTGAGCACAATCTGGTTTTCATGCCCCACTGCTGGCCCAAGCCTGTGGCAGACTACGGTCCTGGCAATCAGTGGGAGGGTGTGTCGAGGAGTGGTAACAGGGTGTGATGCTCAAAGGAACTGTTGCAGGCTCCTGCTGCTGCAATGACAATGCCGCATGCACGTCAGAGGCTTGAGTGCCGGGGCTGCCATGGAGATGGTGGGCTGCTCATAGGTAGGGCAAGGTGTTGCACGAGGGATATTCCACTGTGCCAGGCACCTTTGCAAAAGCAGGTTCTCCCTGGCAGCTGTGGGAGCTCAGCAGCACAGGGCCCACCAGTGCTGAAGCAGCGGCGTGCTCTGCAGCTCCAAACATGCCCGGCACTGGCTCTTCACGTGAGGGTCTACCTCACCCACCCCGGAGGGCAGCACAGGTTTCGTGGGAAGTGGGGCTGCAGGTAGAAGCTGTGGGCGAGGGGGCGATAAGAAAAGCAGTGACTGCCTTATTCCCAGAGGGCTGCAGCAAACAGGAAGTTTGTGTGTGTTATAAATGCAAAACAAACAAACAGAGGTTTATTTATGCCAGTAGTTTAAAATACCTTGCACCATCACTAAATATTGGTTATCGGATCTGCATCAGCTAATATGGTTGGTTAATCATTGCCTATTTGTATCGGCCAAGAAAATCTTTGACTGGGATAGACAAAAGGAGAAATTAGGCTGGAGCCATGCCACTATGTTTGCTTTTTCAAAAGAAGTTTAATACCCCACTCACTTCAAACAACCTGAACAAACACTGGAAGTGCAGTTTGAAAGAACTATCAGGTTCTGAAGGGTGACAGTGTCTAAAGATGAACCTCTAGAAGTTCTCTCCCTCCTCACTAAGCTTTTTTCCCCACAAGCTTCAACTTCAAGTTCCCAGACAATTTATGTGGGCAAACAGCTACTGGAAAGGTCTCTCCCCAGCACTACTGCTTTCATTCAGGTACTTCTGTAACTTCCACACACCAAGCCCAGGCATTAATAAACATGATCAACAGCCAGGCAGCACTCTGCAGATCAGCTGTGATGGCTAAACTCAGCCCATTTTTCTAACCCCCAACATGATGGATTTCCAATTAAGTTTACAGCATTTTTTTTTAAATCAACCTCTTTTGTTGCAGGGTAGGAATATTTTCATGAGAAAAAACGCATCAAAAACCCTATTCTCTCTCCCTCTCTTTTTTTCCTGATGCACTCATTTGGCAATAGGGCTAACAAAACTGTCTCTTCACTCAGACCTTCCCCTCAACCATGTGTGGGCATTTGCCTGACAATGATAAGGAGAACACCCCCCACTCCCCATTTTTTAAGTAGACAAAAGAGGGCTGAGGGATTCTTATCACAGAATCATAGAAAATGAGGGTTGGAAAGGACCTCGGGAGGTCACATCTAGTCCAACCCCCTACTCATATCAGGGCCATCCCCAACTAGATCATTCCAGCCAGGGCTTTATCAAGCCGGGCCTTAAAAATCTCCAAGGATGGAAAGTCCACAACCTCTCTAAGTAACCTGGTTCCAGTGCTTCATCACCCTACTAGTGATAAAATTTTTCCTAATATCCAACTTAAACTTCCCTTGCTGCAACTTGAGACCATTGCTCCTTGTCCTGTCATCTGCCACCACTGAGAAGAGCCTGGCTCCATCCTCTTTTGAACCCCACTTCAGGTAGCTGAAGGCCATTATTAAATCCCCACAGTGGTGGCTTGCTCTACTCTCAAGTTTCTGGTTGCCACTGCCAGCATCTCCACTGCTGCTATTGTACCTGGCCCCACGGCCTAGACACCCTGGCCCATCCATCCCGCACCCACTGCCAGGAGTGGCAGACAGAGCAGGCAGGTGGGAGACCAGCAGGCACCCTGTGGTCAGGGCACACCCGGCCAGGTAGCTAGGACTTGATGTAAGTACGTGAGAAGTGGTGTCTGGGAGCAGGACGGGTAGGCCAAGGCCAAGATCACAGGGTGGTGACAGTGCAGGGCCAGGGCCCATAACAGAGCCCTGATCTGTTCCCCACACAACCCCACGATAGGCACCAGTTCCATGGGCAGCACATGAGGCCTGCTTCCTCCTGGTCCCATCTGTCAGGCTGAAGGCGCCTGGCCTGCGGACATCCTGGGCCGGTCTCAAGGGAGACCCTGCCTGCCTGCTCCCTCCAGAGCCCCTGGCACTGGATGCGCGACGAACAGGCCTAGGGCCGGACAGAGCCAACTAGCATCTTGCAGCCCAAGGGCAGTGGAAACAACTGCACGGGGGACCCGAGGCCGGGGAAGCCTCCTCCCCACAAAAAGAGGTCGCCAAACCGGCCGTAGCGCCCAGCCCAAATCACTGCCCCACGCCCTCGACCCTCTGAGGGGTGCTCGGCCCCGCCGCACTCACCCGCTACCTCAGGCGCAGTGCGCGGCCGGGCCGCCCCCACGGCCGCACTCCGGCTCGCCCCCGCGCCTCATCCTCCCCCGCCGCCACCTCTAGGACCGGAGCCGGGCGCCGCTCCCCAGAGCCCTGCCGCTTCCGGGACCGCAGCTGTGCCGCCGCTTCCGCTTCCGCGGGTAAGAGACAAGACCACCGCCCCCAGGAACGGGCCGAACGACTTGCTCAGGACGTAGTGGGGTGGGGGAGGTAGGAACTTCGGGCTAGTTCAGCAAACTCCGGGTTGGAACCACCCTCTAGCGTCCTGGGAGCGGGGGCTATAGCACCACTGTCGGGCTGTACCATTATGAGTAGGGGAGAAATGGGCAGTTTCGGTGGCGCCGGAAGTTGTTCCCCTTAGTGTCCTCGGAGTGGGTGGATCCGGAGAAACAGATTCCGGGGGGGAGTGTGGACGGGATAGGACAGTGATTTTGACTCAGACGGTGAGTCAGGTCGGGCGTTCCCACCGGGGTGTGAAGGAGGCTGGGTGGTGTCTTATTGTTCCCCCCCCCCCCCGCGACTGTGGTACATCCCTAGGGGAGGGGGAGCTGCCCCTCGTCATGCTGTAGGACGCAAGTGGTCCCCGGAAGCCAGCCGTGGCGGGTGGAGGGAGGGACGGTGCCAGCCCCTGATAGCCAGTCACGGAAGGTGGTAAGGGGTGATGCTCGGTCCACGGGAGCCAATCTTAGCGAGGGGCAGTGTTGGTTCCCCCCAGTCCCAACAGGTGGGGGCTGGCAGGGGCGGTGCCAGGCCCCCCCATGGTCCAGTCCCAGCATGTGGCGGCTGATAGGAGTGGTGCCAGGCCCCCCAGAGACAAGTCCCAGTACTTGGTGACTGGTGGGGACGGTGCCAGCCCTCTGGGGACCAATCCGGGTGGGGAGGGGGTTGCTGGGCTCTAGGGCTCCATGCAGGGAACCCAAGGGTGAGCCCTGCTGCTCTACTGTGTTGCTGCCCCCAGGAAAACAGCAGTAGGTGGGAGCCAGCATTGCCCCTGAGCACTGTGGGTCAGGCAGAGGTGAGCCTGTTTGTCACACAAACCCCAGCAACCACTGGCCCCTTAGATTCATAGATGTTAGGGTTGGAAGGGATCTCAATAGATCATCGAGTCCGACTCCCTGCATAGGCAGGGAAGAGTGCTGGGTCTAGATGACCCCAGCTAGATGCTTATCTGTCCTCCTCTTGAAGACCCCCAGGGTAGGGCAGAGCACCACCTCCCTTGGGAGCCTGTTCCAGAATTTGGCCACTCGAACTGTGAAGAAGTTCTTCCTAATGTCCAATCTAAATCTGCTCTCTGCTAGCTTGTGGCCATTGTTTCTTGTAACCCCCGGGGGCGCCTTGGTGAATAAATACTCACCAATTCCCTTCTGTGCCCCCGTGATGAACTTATAGGCAGCCACAAGATCGCCTCTCAACCTTCTCTTGCGGAGGCTGAAAAGGTCCAGTTTCTCTAGCCTCTCCTCATAGGGCTTGGTCTGCAGGCCCTTAACCATACGAGTGGCCCTTCTCTGGACCCTCTCCAGGTTATCCACATCCCTCTTGAAGTGCAGTGCCCAGAATTGCACGCAGTACTCCAACTGCAGTCTGACCAGCGCCCGATAGAGGGGAAGTATCACCTCTTTGGATCTATTTGTCATGCATCTGCTGATGCATGATAAAGTGCCATTGGCTTTTCTGATGGCTTTGTCACACTGCCGACTCATGTTTATCTTGGAGTCCACTAGGACTCCAAGATCCCTTTCTGCTTCCGTGCCACCAAGCAGGTCATTTCCTAGGCAGTAGGTATGCTGGACATTTTTCCTCCCTAGGTGCAGCACTTTGCATTTCTCCTTGTTGAATTGCATTCTGTTGTTTTCCGCCCATTTGTCCAACTTGTCCAGGTCTGCTTGTAGTTGTTCCCTGCCCTCCAGCGTGTCCACTTCTCCCCACAGTTTTGTGTCATCCGCAAACTTGGACAGAGTACACTTCACTCCCTCGTCCAAGTCGCTGACGAAGACATTGAAGAGTATCAGTCCTAGGACCGAGCCCTGCGGGACCCCACTGCCCACACCCTTCCAGGTTGATACCGACCCATCCACCACGACTCTCTGGGTGCAACCCTGTAGCCAATTCGCCACCCACCGGACTGTGTAGTTATCCAAGTCACAGCCTCTTAACTTGTTCACCAGTATAGTGTGGGATACTGTATCGAAGGCCTTCCTGAAGTCTAAGTATATGAGTGTATATAAGTATATATCCCCTACTCCTGCGTCCAGGCGTTTTGTAACCTGGTCATAAAAAGAAACTAGATTAGTCAGGCATGATCTACCTGCTATGAACCCGTGCTGGTTTCCCCTCAGCATAATTTGTCCTGCCGGGCTCTCGCAAATGTGAGCCTTGATAATTTTTTCAAAGACTTTGCCAAGGATGGAGGTGAGACTGACTGGCCTATAGTTGCCAGGGTCCTCCTTCCTCCCCTTCTTGAAAATGGGGACCACATTGGCCCTTTTCCAGTCCTCCGGGACCTGGCCTGTGCGCCATGAGTGTTCAAATATTCCCGCCAGTGGCTGTGCAATGACGTCCGCCAGTACCCTCAGATGGAGCTTCAGTACCTTCAGTACCCTTGGATGGAGCTCGTCCAGGCCTGCTGACTTAAACGTATCCAGTTCCTCCAAGTGACTCTGCACCATCTCAGGGTCTACACATGGAAGTCTGGCGCCTTGCTGCTGCCTCTCTACAATCCCATTGAGAGACTTGTCTTGCCCCTCACTTAGGAACACTGAGGCAAAGAACTCGTTGAGGAGTTCAGCCTTGTCCCCCCTGTCCGTCACCAATTGCTTATGCCCATCTAGTAGGGGTCCTATTCCACCCTAGGCCTTCCTTTTACTCCCTGTATATCTAAAAAACAATTTCTTGTTATCCTTAACTTGGGATGCCATCCTCAGCTCCATGGTAGCTTTGGCCCGTCTAACTGCCTCCCTACAATCTCGAGCAGAGGAGGTATACTCCTCTTAGGTAATCTCTCACTGTTTCCATTTTTTATATGCTCCCCTTTTAGCCTGTAGGCTGCTCTGGATTTCTCTGGTCAGCAAGGGGTTTCATGGGGCGACTGGCGTGAAGGCCAGGTCGGAAGGGCAGGACAGAGATTTGTAGTGAGTACTTTGGGGAGAGACATCTAGAGGAATGCTCTGGTCAGCACCCGCTGGCCCTCCAATGAGTCAGTTGAGCCAGTGGCCACCACACAGTGACAGCAGAGATCGTCAGCAGTTACAGCGTCCATGAGGGACAGGCCTACTTGTCACCCTTCTAAGTTGTGTGGGCCCAGCCCATCAAGTTTCTCATTAGCCTCCTTCAGCCGAGGAGGCTACAGGAAAAAGGAGCAACAGATTCCTTGGAACAAATAATACAAAATACAGGGATGGGAGTGCTGGTCATAGGTTTTAAACAAGTGCCAAGGACTGAAAATTTTCCTTGTGGATACCCTGGGGCCCCTTCTCAGCTGAGTCTCTGGGTCCACACCCAGATATGAACTTACAGCCTTTCCACCAGGAGGTTAGCACATAAACCCCTGAGCCAGACAACAAAACCAGCCTGTGGACTTTCCCAACCTCTCTGTCTCCATGAGGGACAGGAAGAGGACCCCGCAGTCACTGGGAGTCTCTGGGTGAACCACTGAGATAGCTAGAGCTGGGTCAGACCCCAGTGCCCCCTTCTCTGATTCTGGAAACCTCCAGTAGCTGAACTGAAAACCCATGTGGGTCGTAACCTGAGGACTCCCCCATCACACACACACACACACTCCTGTCTAACACCTTCTTCTAGATAGCACAGGTGGGAAGGTGCTGAGGGAGGGGAGAGGCTGAGTCTTTGGAAAGGGCTGAAAGAAGTAAGTGCAGATTCTGTTCAGACCTCAGCTATGCCCCCCCTCCCCCCCGTGTTGTTTAACAGACCCTGTTTGCTTTGGGCACTGAGTACGTGTGTTGTGACTTGTGTTAGGGGCCTGATGTGGTGGTGGGATTAGCATCACTTAAGTAACGGTGGTTCAGTAGAGAGAAATATTTGGATAGCTTTAAGCCAGTGATTTTTAACAAGGGTGCCATGGCACCTTGGGGTGCCTCGAGAGCCTTTCAAGGGTGCCGCAGGGTACCACCCAACGTCAGCACTAAGTAACATTTGCAAAAAAACCCCATGAAAATGGAGAGTGGCATTTTGCAAGGGGTGCTTCAGGTCTGAAAAGATTAAGAACCACTGCTTTAAACAGAGAAAGCTTCTGGAAAGCCCATCTAAGAGTTTAAAAGTATGATAACTTACTAGCCTGTTTTCTTTCATTTTAAAATATTTTTAAATTATTCTTTTCTCTTTTACAGTGGGGGAAAAAAGAAAATCATGATGTCATCCACACCTCCTGCACAGTCATCCTCTAAGCAAACTGTAGCATCACAAGTGCCTTTTGCAGATCTCTGTTCAACTTTAGAACGGATGCAGAAATGCAAATCCCGCCCAGAGAAAACCAAGTATTTCAAGGATTTTTTAGATTCATGGAGGAAGTTTCATGGTGCCCTCCATAAAAAGGAGAAGGATGTCACGGACTCTTTTTATCCCGCAATGCGACTTATTCTTCCACAACTGGAAAGAGAAAGAATGGCTTATGGAATAAAAGAAACCATGCTTGCTAAGCTGTATATTGAACTACTTAATTTACCCAAAGAAGGAAAAGATGCCCTAAAGCTTTTAAATTATAGAACACCAGCTGGTTCACGTGGAGATGCTGGGGACTTTGCAATGACTGCCTACTTTGTATTGAAACCCAGGTGCCCAGAGCAAGGCAAATTGACTATTGAACAAGTGAATGAACTTCTAGATTCAATTGCCAGTAATAATGCTGCTAAAAGAAAGGACCTGGTAAAGAAAAGTCTCCTTCAATTAATAACTCGGAGCTCAGCACTTGAACAAAAGTGGTTGATCCGGATGATTATAAAGGATCTAAAACTTGGTGTGAGTCAGCAAACTATATTTTCCATTTTTCATCCTGATGCTGCCGAATTACACAATGTCACAACCGATCTGGAGAAAGTTTGCAGACAGCTGCATGACCCTTCTGTATCTCTCACTGACGTTTCCATTGCTTTGTTTTCTGCCTTTAAACCAATGCTTGCAGCTATAGCTAATATCCAGCAAATTGAGAAGCAAATGAACAACCATTGTTTCTACATAGAAACTAAGCTAGATGGTGAGCGTATGCAGATGCACAAAGATGGAGATGTATACAAATATTTTTCCAGAAATGGATATGATTATACCCAGCAGTTTGGCCCATCTCCCCTAGAAGGTTCGTTAACTCCATTTATTCATAATGTGTTTAAAAGTAACATACAAAACTGCATTCTTGATGGTGAAATGATGGCTTATAATCCCAACACACAAACTTTCATGCAGAAGGGAAACAAATTTGACATAAAAAGAATGGTGGAGGAATCTGATCTGCAAACTTGCTTTTGCGTGTTTGATGTGTTAATGGTTAATGACCAGAAGTTGGGTCATGAGATACTAAGCAAAAGGTATGAGATTCTGAATGAGGTATTTACCCCAGTCACAGGCAGAATGCATGTTGTGCACAAAACACGCGGTAGTACCCGGAAAGAAGTGGTTGATGCTCTGAATGAAGCAATAGACAACAGGGAAGAAGGAATCATGGTAAAAGATCCTACGTCCATCTACAAGCCGGACAAACGCGGAGAGGGCTGGCTGAAAATCAAACCAGAGTATGTCACTGGCTTGATGGATGAATTAGATCTTTTAATTGTTGGTGGCTACTGGGGAAAAGGGTTGCGTGGTGGCATGATGTCTCATTTTCTGTGTGCTGTTGCAGAGATTCCCACTCCTGGTGGAAAGCCATCTGTTTTTCACTCTATTTGTCGTGTTGGTTCTGGCTATACTATGAAGGAACTTTATGATCTTGGTCTGAAGCTGGCTAAGCACTGGAAGCCTTACCATAAAAGAGAGCCCCCTTGTAACATTTTATGTGGGACTGAGAAACCTGAAGTCTACATTGAACCTTGTAACTCAGTCATAGTTCAGATTAAAGCAGCAGAAATTGTTACTAGTGATATGTACAAAACTGACTGCACTTTACGATTTCCTCGAATTGAGAAAATAAGAGAGGACAAGGAGTGGCATGAATGCATGACTTTGAGTATGTTAGAGCAGCTCAGAGGCAGAGCGTCAGGGAAGCTAGCATCAAAGCATCTTGATGTAGCTAATGATGAACCACAAGAAAAGAAACGGAAAACTCTGCCAAAGATTAAGAAAATAATTGGTATTGCTGAGCAGTTTAAAGCCCCTGATCTTTCTAATGTAAGCAAGGTGTCAAATGTTTTTGAAGATGTTGAGTTTTGTGTTCTGACTGGAACAGAAAACCATTCAAAATCCGACCTTGAAAGTAAAATTGCAGAATGTGGTGGCAATGTAGTACAGAACCCTGGACCGGACACTTATTGCATCATTGCAGGAATTGAGAACGTAAGAGTGAAGAACGTTATCTCTTCCAATAAGCATGATGTTGTGAGAGCAGAGTGGCTTTTACAGTGTTTTCAAACCAAAATGTTTGTACCATGGCAGCCTGCTTTTATGATTCACATGACTCCAGACACAAAACTACATTTTGCCCGTGAATTTGACTGTTATGGTGACAGCTACTCGGCAGATATAGATGTGGCTCAACTAAAGGAAGTGTTCTCAAGAGTCAATAATAGTATTGATGCAAAGATGCCTCTGGAAGTAATTGGTGAATTGGAAGAACGGTACTCATGGGACAGTCATCCACTCAGTATGTTTAGGCGAAACACCATATACCTGGATCTTTATGCTGTTGTTAATGATCCCAAGACCAAGATCTGTGGAACAAGGCTAACAGTTAGAGCTTTGGACCTCCGTTTTTATGGAGCAAAAGTTGTCTCACAGCTAAAGGAAGGAGTGTCCCATGTAGTTATGGGAGAAGATCGTGCCCGTGTGAAAGAAATAAAAATGCTTAGAAGAACATTTGAAAAAAAATTTAAAATTCTATCTGAACTGTGGGTAACAGATTCCATAAGGGAAGGAAAGCTGCAGAGTGAAAATCAATACTTAATTTAGAGATGCTTTAGCTAGAAGTAGAAGCATTCTCACAACTTGATGGACATAAAAGATTGTGACATCCTTCTCCATATTGCTAGAGCCAGGTCTAGATTGCAAACTCAGTGTGCCTTACAGGGGTGTCCCCCAAAACAGTGCTGCTGTGTGCACACTAGTGCCCCCAACAAGAAGCAGTGTAGCAATGTTTAACTTTGTTGGCAGTATCCTTGGGTGGTGAAGAGATTGCATAGCTTCAGATCAAAGATTATGGATAGTATATACAGAATGGTATGTTTGAAACTGTTGCTGAGCACACTAAACTTTTCGTCTAAGCATGGCTGTGTAAGTTCAAAAATTAAAGAATAACCTTCATACACTTACTGGAATTGGAGGAGAGCTATCAGTTCTAGTAATGCAGAAAAAGGCTTCAAGGTACATTACACTGGAAAGAAAAGTAGCATGCAGTACTGTGCAGTAATTTTCTGAGCTATGGTTGACTTTTCTAAATGGTAGAATGGCCAATCATATTTAAAAAAAAATCAGAACTTGTACTCTCTGTAAATAAGAAATGTCAGTCCCATGTTTTAATATTTTCCAGTTATTTAAAATATAGATACTGCAACATTTTAATTGGAACTGCCACTACTGAATAATTGTATAATTATTATACAGTCATCCACATTTTTGTGAGGCAAATATTTTTTGCATAAACAACGCTATGTGCTGCCTAATTCAGAAGCCTTCCTTCTATTGTGCTTACAATTATTTTTATTATTTATACAGGATCCTAACTCATTCCTTACCACTAATGCAAAAAAAAAAAGACTTTAAGAACTGAACCCCAAATTGTAGTGGAATAATAAATTTAAAATATTTAAGTTGCATATTGAGGCTGTATTTTAATTAGTGTGTCCATTATTTTAATAATGAATAGCATTTTGTAGCCAAATAAACTTTTGTACTGAATAAATGAAATAAAAGCATTTATCTTTTACTCTTGTCTTGTATTTTTTTCCTTTTAGTTAAGTGGATATGAATTTCTAGTGTCTGAATTTGTATCAGTAAAGAAATAATGTGTTGTCCATTGCTGTTAAAATGTAAATGATCCAGCCCTAATTACCATTTGAGTATGGGTTTTCTATAAATAATTTGAAGTAATATAAGTGAATAAATGGAAGGGCCATTCCTTTCTCACTTTCCTTTTCTAACCATTTTAACTAGTATGGATATGAAAAGCTGACTTTGAAAATTAACCTTTAATTTGCTTTCTTGGAAATAAATATTAATGTCCAGATTAATTTAGCTACTATATGCCATATTTGCTCAAATTCAAGATGAGGTTTTTTTTCCCTTAGTTAGTTTTGGGGGATAAAAGCCTCATCTTGGATTCAAATATCAGCTCAGGCAGCTGCTCAGCTCCAGCATAGTTCATCTGAAGCTGGAACTGAGCCACTACCTGCCCCAGGCTAGGATGGTTCATGCTAGGCAGAGGATTGGGGAGGCAGTTTGTGGCTTTGGGGTTGCAGGGGTGGGGGTGGGATTTGCAGCCTGTTTTCCCAGCTCCTGCCTCTCCCACCATCTATTGCTCTCTGAAGCCTACCCTGCCTCTACATTCCTTGCTTCCCCTCACCCAGTTGCCCCGTTCTCTAGCTCTGGTCCTGATCTGGCTTAGCTAGGAGCTGCTGCTGCTGCTGCTGCTGCTGCTGCTGAGTATCCTGGAGGAACAGAGCTACAGCAGAAGGTAAGCAGGGATGGGGGCAGGCTGCAGAAGTGAGCAGATGGAGTAGGTGTGGGAGCGAGTAGGAGGGGCAGGCAGGCATGGGAGGCAAAGGATGGGGACAGGCATGGGGTGGGGGGACAGGCCATGACAGGACAAGGGGCAGGGTGCTGCCTTTCACCTGCTGCTGATTTCCATCCCACAGCAGCGTGGGATGGGGGGGGTGCAAATTTAAGATGATCTTCCACTAATCAGATTGGATCTATGAAAAATAACATACAATTTCCAATGCATAGAATCTAATTATTGGGTGGGTTGTCTTAAATTTGAAGTCATCTTTGAGTCTGGTACATGTGATAAGTCCTTTAACAGAAGTATAGTGATTCACATGATATGTTTAAAGGTAGCAGATCCTGAACAACTGGATTTCTTTGAAAGGAAGAAAATGCACGCTAGCAGAAAATCAGTTTATGGGGAAAGGTGGAAAGAACTAGGGATTTTTAGTTTGGAGAAGAGAAGACTGAGGAGGGGATATGATAAGCCATGGTTGTAGGGGAAAGAACTGGGATCAATGTCTTCAAACTGTAACAGAGAAAATTTAGGTTGGAGATTAGGAGGAACTTTCTGACAATAAGGGTGGTAAAGCATTGGAACAGGATGCCTAGAGAAGTTGTGGAACCTCCATCCCTGGAAATTTTCAAGAGCAGGTTAGACACTGAAGTAAGCCCCCTGCTTATGAAAGCTTATGCTATGCATCTTTGATTTGGGTGCAAATCTACCTACCCTGCCTTATGCTTGATATGCTTTAAGTCAGGGATGACCCTGCCTTGAGTAGAGGCTGAACCAGATGATTTTGTGAGGTCCCTTCCAGCCCTACTTTTCTATGTTCCCTGCCTCCAGAGGTGTATGCGATTAGATTTTGGGCTCTAGGGCACCAAAATGGAGGCAGTGGGGGGGCTTGAGCCTCTGACTGCATGGAGCGGAGCAAGGGCAGGATGATCTTGTGAGAGATGTGTTACCAAAGCCCTGAATTTGGCAGTGGCTGTAGGGCCAGGGAAAGGTTAACTTGGCTCTTGACAGTGACACCTGACACTTCTCTTGCAGCAGCATCTGTTCTGCCCTGCTCCATGAGACCAAAGGCTCAAGCCCCTCTTGCCTGTTTTGGATCCTCCCTTTACTGAGCCCCTGGGAACTTGTTTGCCACACAGAAGCTGTGCACCACTTGTGATGCACATCCCATGGGCACCAGTGTTAAAAAGTAAAACCGTTGGGGCATGTGAATTTCTTTCCCGCACAAGAAAGTGTACTCTTAAAATCAAAATTTGTAAAGAAATATACGGGGTTCCTTTCTTTCCACTTTATCTATTGATTACTACTTTTTTTTTTTTTTTCAATTGGGCTTTTCTATTGCTCTAAGTATAACATATTTCAGATTTTATGGGTTTGAGGATGAAAATACCAAACAAATCTGTTGTCAACCATGGAGTCATTACTGGTAACGTCATAAGATGCATATGCCTGTGTGTATGTCTTCCTTTAATATTAATTTAATGAAAGTACTCCCAATTCATATACATTGGTAATTACTAATTAACTACATAAAAAAAAAAAAAAGACATAGGAAGATCTGGTAAAAACTGGACCACGTTCTTACTCATTTAGAATTCTATTTAGGTTGTGACTAGTCTGTGTGCATAATCCTGTCCTGCTAAGCAAACAAAACTATTTTACAAAAAGACGCTTTTCTTTCACATTGGTAGAAGTAGAAGGGGTCCTAAAGGAAGGATGTAAGAAGGGAAACACATAGTGAGAGTTAAAGTTTTTTGTTGAACTGTTGTAAAGGTAACCCTCTCTTTTACACTGAAAAATAGTTTAACTTGCATATAACTAAAATGATGTACTTTATTTTTTGTTTCAATTATATGAGCAGGTAAGGCAGAAGGAATTTAGAATGAATAATTTGCTACCACTGCCACATTGAGGTTGATCATGTCCATCATATCTTCTTTTTAACAGTCTTCTTTTCCAATATTTTAATAAAGTATCTGGTAGTCTTCTATAAGTGTGGTAGATTTAAGAAAAGAAAAAAAAAAAAAGCAACCCGTCCTCCCCTCCGACCCTTTCCAATCTAGGGGTACGACCTGCTGTTTCTTCCCCCCTCACCCCATCCTGTCTTGTAGATTACCTTACTTTGACTGAGATTCTGTTTAAAATTTCGCAAATGGTGCCAACATTCCTCTACTTTAGTACAATCTATGTATTTGGATCTCTTAAGGGTATTTTAACAGCACTTTCAGTAACAGGACATTGTCCTTTTTCTCTTTCTTAACCAGTGGCATGTTAGGGAGTTCCTGGTGGTTTGTGCAATGCCTTGTAATTGTGTGACAAAGTTGTTTATTAAACATAGATTAGACAGGCACTTGTATGGGATACTTAGGATAGAGGTGTCCCTGCTTTGAGCTGGGGTTTGGATGGGATGACCTCATGGGGCGTGCCCAGATGAGCCTGCACATGCCTTTTGCAGCATCTCAAACCCCTTTGAGACGCTGCAAGAGGCATGTGTGGGAATGGGAAAAGGTTCCCCCCGCTGCAACTTTGCAGCACAGGGGCAAAATTAGACCCCTGGACATCCAGGGGTCAAAAAAAAACAAAGCAAAGAAAAGCAGGGCAGGGCACAGTCCCGGACCATGCTCTGAGGCAACTGGGGCCTGGGTCCTCCACAGAGATGCTCTGGCTGCCAGAGTGTCTCTGTAGTTGGCCCTTGCCCTGGTGCTGCCTGCCTGTGCAGGGCAGGCAGTGTGTCAACAGCAGGGCTCAAGTGCCGGTAAGTAAGGGGTTGGGGGGGCTGTAGGAAGGGGGAGAGGACCATGGGGGGGATCCCCACTGACCCTGCCCACTCCCCTAGGCCCCCATCCCTGCCCTGCCCAGCCCCATCTCCCGCCTGCCTCCCAAGCCCTGCCAATCCCTACCCCACCAGGCCCCACCCCCTGCCTGCCCCCCTAAGCCCCCCCAATCCTTGCCCTGCCTGGCCCCATCCCCCCCATCCCCCTGAAGCCCCCAATCCCTGCCCCCCCACCCCTGCATCCCCACAATTAAAAAAAAAACAAAACCCAAAAACCCAACCCCCCCCAGCACTTACCAGCAGTTCTAGCTGCCTGTCTGAGTCACTAGGGGCCCGTCCACACAGGGCGGGACTGGGTGACAGCCCCAGTTGCCCCAGCCCGGGCCCCGCTGCCCCCTGCTGCCCTGTGCTGCCCGGGGGGGGGGGGGGGGGGCTCTGCCAGGAGGCCCCAGAGCCCCCCCAGCCCCTGCTTCTATGGCGAGTAGAGGATTTTTTTTTTTTTTTTTTACAGAGTGACTTTCGGATTTTTTTATTGGGGATTCCCAATAAACTGATCTATTACCCATCAGTTTGGGGACAGAATGTTGCATGTCAGCCCAGTATAGGATTCTTGCACTTATCTCATGAGCATCTGGTATTATCCACTATCAGAGATGGGATACTGGGCTTGATAGGCTCAATTCAATCCAATGTGTCAGTGTCTATGTTCCTAAGTATGTTGCTGAAAGGAAACTCACTGAAGGTGTTATACTTGAGATCTAAGGAAACATGATACATGCTTCCTCCCTAAAAGTAACTTTTAAAAATAGTATTTCTTCTGTAAGAATGAATTGCCGAAGAAATGCTGATGCCATTCAGTCTGATCTTCAGTTGTACAGATCAGCTTAAATGAAACAACTTCCTGTTTTTGTTCCTTAACATTCTGCTGTTTGAATGGTCTATCTAGCATGATGAGGCATGTTTGTGGTTCTTGTTTCTCAGTTCACCATTTTTTCCCCTTCTGTTTTTATAATATCTTTTTTTCTTGTTTAGGAGGCTGAGTTTGGCACCGGGTGGTGAATTTCCTTTATTTTCCTTCAGTAGTTGAATATTTTATGTCAACTTCAGTGCAGTCATGGCTGTACTCCTCTTGAACAAGTCGCTCCATCAGGGCCCCTGAAAGAGCATTTATGACAGTAACACAACTATGGCCTGACCTAGTTACATTTTATTTTTGGGGAAATACTGTGTGAAGGTGCAATATACTACATAACAGGTATTTAAGGAACAGAGTAGAAAGAACTGGTATGGGGAAAAAATGAAAGTGAGAAGCTGGGCCACATTGTTACTGTATTTACTTGACTATAAGGCAAGTCTTGCCCCGCCCCCCTCCCCCCAGCCCCCCATCAGCACATAGGAAGCAGAGCAGGGGGAAGAGGCAGGTGGCTGCTGTGGATCTGACTCTGGCCCCAATCCTGGCTCAAGGCCAGAGTCAGATCCACAGCAGCCACCTGCCCCCACCCTGCTTCCTGTCTGCAGCTTCTGCTCCTTCCCTCCCCCTCACATTTGGTGCAGCTCAGCTCCAGTTCTGGCTGGGGTCCCTCCCAGGCACAGAGCATATGGAAACTCCTTCCCCTGCCAGTCAGAAGCACCAATCACTGCCGCATGGCCATGGCCACACAAGGGCTGAGCTTCCACGTGCTGTTCTCTGCAAAGGAGCAGCATCTGATGGTAAGGGGGGCCAGGGGGAGAGGGGAAGGGACAGAGACTGGAGTAGCAGGTGGGGAAAGGCAGTGACTGCGGAGTGTGAGGAGGGGCAGAGACTGGGGAGCTCAGGGTAGGGAGGGTGCAGGTGGCAGGGGTTCAGGAAAGCTGCAGGGGGAAGAAGTGGGCAGGGCAGGGGGCAAGGGAGCCACCCCTCCCCCCTGCCACCCACCCACACACACACACACCCACACCCTTTCCCTGCTGTAGCAGTGGGGAGTAGGGGGAGATTCAAGACAACCCTCCAATACTTAGAGTCTATACCTGGAAAATTATAACAAATGAATAAATGTTCCATATATAGAATCTAATTATTCGTGGGTTATTTTATATTCCGGGCCATCTTGTATTTGAGCAAATATGGTACATTCGCCTAGGAATTATACATGAACTTGAGATGGCTGAAAAGATTCCTCTTTAGTTACTCCCCATGTCCCTCCCTACTCCACCAGAGAGATGGAGATAGGCATAAGAATGGTCCCCAGCAGCTTCCTGTCTTCTGCTGGCTTTAATGAGGAATTTCCCTGTTTGAGGGGTTAAAAGACCAGAAGAGACTCTTCTGATCATCTAGGCTGACTGGGGTTTTAGTGGATTATTTTTTTTTGTTTGTTTCTTGTTATGCCTTCCTTTGCATCATGGGGCATACTCCACTTCCTAAGATAATCTGGATACATTTTACCTAACAAATTCCTTGGCATTACAAGCACTCAAACCATTGGAGCTGTCCTTATTTCTCCAGCTTTTTCCTTTGGTGTGCTGTTCAGATTTTTCTGTTGTTTTTATTTTGTTTTTAAGTTTTCTCTTTTTGAAGTTTTTTATAGTAAAGATCTGAGGTCCATTCTATGCTGCTAAGTCGTACTTTGTGGCTATGTCTTGTGGGAGAGACCAAAGTAGACTTGTGGACATTCTGGCTAGGGACAGACGTTACACATAAACCAGTTTAAGTGATCAGAATCTGGTTTAAACCTGTACAGACCAGACATTCAGTGCACATAAACCAGTTTGAAAATGGCTGAAACCAGTTTGAGATAAACCTGGTTGAATATAGTATCAGACTTAACTGATTTGACTCAAACTGGTTTATGCAATATCTGTCCCAGATCCCTTGCTGGTTTAAGATAAACCAGACACCCTCAGCATCCCGGCATGCTCTCTGGACTGGGCAGGACTCTCTGTTCCCTCCCAGCCAAGCTGGCTCCTTGCCTCTGCTCCCCAGCTCGAGCAGGAGCAGGGTTCTGGGCAGGAAGGGATTTAATTTTCCCCCTGTCTATCCCAGCAGCGGGGACCCAAGCTCCCCTCCCCCTTCCTGCTGCAGTAGTGGGGCACCATGGCCCGTGATGCATAGGGGGACAGAGAGGATGCTTAGTCTCCCCCCCCTCATCCCCACTGGCAGCCAGGTCTTTCTGCCTTGCGACTGTATTCACTCCTTGCAGGGGAATAGGTCCCTGCTGTCCCTTCTCTCCAAGGGGCCCTGCCGGCTGTCATCTGGCCGTGTTCCCTCCTGGCCACTGCAGCGGGAGGCGGCAGGGAACTTGCTGTCATAACGTCAGGAAGAGTGGAGCAGGGCCTCACTGTGGGGTGGGCAGAGTTGTGTGGGGCTGGGCGCTGCAGCGCCAGGGTCTGGAGCCCTCCACCAGCGCTGACCCCATGGCAGGCAGCAGCTTTCCCTGCTCTGCCCCCTTCCCCCTCCCCCAAGAGGCTCAGGGAAACTCTCTCCTTGCAGCTCCAGCAGCCAGGCAGGGCACAATCAGACTTCACAGGCTAGGGGCTGCTCCTTTCTTGGCAGCCTGGTGGCAGCAGGCCCCAGCCCTGCAGTACAGGTGGGGACCAGCACCACAGCCCCACTTGGCTGCCAGAGCTGCAAGAAGGGGGGGAGTTTCCCCAAGCTTCTTCCAACAGCGGTTGCGGGGTGAGGAAAGCTGTTGCCCACCATGGGATTGGTCCGGACCCCGATGCTGCAGCAAGGGCTCTGCCCCCTCTGGCTGCAGCGGCTGGCTAGGAACATGGCCAGATGCCAGCCAGCGGGGCCCCTTGGGGGCAGGGATGAGGATTATTCCTCTTCCCTCCACTGTTCTACAGAGGGGACAGCAAGGGCCTATTTCCCTGCAGGAGGCGGGTGCAGCCAGGAGGTGGGCAAACCTGGCTGCTAGTGGGGGTATAAGGGAGACCAACCCTCCTCTCTGCCCCACTCTGCCTTACAGGCCATGGTGCTCTACTGCTGCAGCAGGAGCGGGGGGAGCCCCCAGCAGACCTGGCTTGGGTCCCTGCCAGTGGGATAAAGAGGGGGAATTAAACTTGTCTCTGCCCAGTGAAGCCAGACTGGCCATGTTCCCCCTCCTTCCCTCCCCGCCCCCCCCCAACTTCCAGCAGTCAAGGGTGTGCTCTAGCACCCCCGGCTCCTGGCTTGAGCAACTACAGGCATGTGCCCACACGTCTGCTCTGTTACAAACTGGTTCAACCTAGGTAGGTTAAACTAACCTGCAAAGGTTGAATCAATTCAGGCTCCATCTGTTTGAATTCCTGTCCCTGGCCTCTTGGTCTAAAACAGCGATTGAATGCTTTTTGCATTCTCATGGGATTAGACAGGATGGCAAGCGAGTCCCTTCCAGTCCCCAGTTGCTATAAAGTGTACAAGGTAATCTATAACAGGGCAAAGGGAAATTGAAATCCCCTTAAAAAAAGAAGCTGGAACTGCATCCAGGTATATCAAAGAGGAGAAAAAAAAAACCCAGCGTGTAATAGTGTTATCATAACTACTATGTCAAAATAATGTCTAGTACAGAAACATCTTTATTACATTGTGCTTGTCATTAAAAAAAAAAGCCATTTTCTTGCTGATTGGTTTTTTACTTGTTTTTTTATGTATCTTATGGGGTCAAAGGAATTTTGTTGGGCGGAGAAGTTTGGTTTTATTTCCTTGGGCTTTTTCTGTTTGCATAGTTTATATCTGTGTTTTCAACAAATATTTTGAGGGAAAGCAAGCATGAACTGAACACTGGAATACATATCTATTCTCAGGTGACTTTAATGCTAGAAGATGCATAATGTTTTTTCAAGAAGCAATTAACTAACTAAATAAAAGGGCCTTAGAAGCTGCAGTTCACAGGAGTATAGAGAAGTTTCTTTACCATATTCCTGTTCCTCTTGGCTTACAGCAGGCATTTTCTAGATAGGACATGCAGATAAGACAGAACAATTATGCATAAAATCAGTTTCATGGCCAGCTACCAAGATATTTCTGTTGCTCAACTAACTGACTTCACAATAAACCTTGTTTTTAACTGTTGTCCAATCAAAGGACATTTCCAACATAGAAGGATTGTATTCTCTGTTGCCTTGCAACTAGCATACTTATTTATATGTGTAATATGAGTGTCAAAATAGCAGTTCAGTTCAAATGAATACTGTGGGGGAGGGAAAATTAAGCCATGATGCAGTGAGATGAGGAGAGGTGGGGTGGCTGGGGAGGGAGATGGTTCCCTGGTCCTAAAAGCCATTTGCCCATGATTAGAAGCAGTTGATTGGCTTTTTAACTCTCCTTTTGCACCAAAAGAGAGCCAGCCAAGTGCATGGAGGTGCCAGAGCAAGCAGCAAATTGGTGAGCTGCCTCTTGGTGCTCAGAGTGGTCAGGATGTGTTGGTGGTTTCAGCCCCTGGTGCCAGGAGGCTGCTGTTGGCTTGGGACCAGCCCCACTCTCTCCTGGGCAATGGAGTTCAAGAGGGTTGAAACTTTTCCTATCAAGCAAAGGAGTGATAAGAATTGGGCACGGTGCATCCTGGGCTGCTGCAGGAGAGAAAATAGAGCCTTGTATCTTCCACAAGTGGACTAACAATACCCTGGAACAGCCTGGGTTAACTGGATCAAAGATAAGTTAGATAACCCTCACTTGAACTGGCATAACTTTAAAATGTATAGAGAGTATTTAGCACAGGTTATCACCCTCTAATGGGTGAATGTTCCTGTTTTAAGTGCCTTTATGATTGTTTAAAGAATCTATCATATCACTTAATTTTCCTCACCAGCTATGGTCATTACATTCACAAGACAACAGTTTTTTATGTCAGTAATGTATAATTGTGCAAATAACTGACTCAGTAACTAATGGGGAAGGCTGGCCACATAAAATATTCTGTTATAGAGCTATGTTTGTCTTGTCACCATTGAAGTATTGGGTTACTTTAGTCTAAGAATGGGTGCGTCCACCCATGCAGGCATGTGTGCTTGCAGCAGCTCAAAGAGGAGCTGCACAAATTTGAGCTGGGGATTTCTGCCTCAGCATGTATGCCTGGACATGCACTTTGGTGTGGGGAAAGTTGTGCCACTTGGGGCAAAATAACCCTGCCCAGCTCCTCCTGGATCTGCAGGCAGGGGGACCTAGAGCCTGAGACCAGCACCTGTGCTGACCCCAGCAGTATAAAAACCTGCCCTGGCAAGCAGCTCAGGGTTATTTGCCCTCAGGAACTTCTGAGGCCTGTCCACTTGGTATCTGGGGACACTACCCCTTGTGCCAGCTGGACTGCTGAAGCATCCATGAGAGTTCCCTGCAGCCTCTACCCACTGCAGCAGTCTGGCAGTGGGGGCTGGTGCCTGGCTGAGACCTGCTGCCACCTGCAACAGCATCTGCCCCCTTAGACCTTCAGCCCCATGGCTGTGCCCTTGCCAAACCCGGATGGGATGCCCCCACTCTGGGCAGCTATCACCAGAAGATGTGCTCCTTGTGGTCACCCACTTTGGATTGTGAAAGCATGTCCTCTTGGTCCCAACTGGCCAAGAGGTCAGCCACCTTGTCTGCCTTCCAGCTGTGTCCCCAGTGCTGGCCCTGGAAAGGCTCCTCTGCATGGGTCTCATCACTTGTCTCACCAGCAGAGATCCTGTTTATGAACTGCAAATACTCTGATAAGAAACCCAGAATAGTGTTTTTCCACTATTAAAATGAAATACCGCTATATAGAGAGAGATCAGTTGGGCAATGTTTTATTGATATATTTACAAGTGTAAATCATTTTGGATGGGAGAGGGATTGGGGGATTTTGTGGGTGGGTGTAGGGTTTGTGGGGGTGAGGTTTGGGGGTTATGGGGCTTGTGTGGGGGTTTGGGATTTGTGGCTTGGTATGTGGATGAGGGGCTTGTGTGGGTAGCTTGGGGATGGGGGTATTGTGGGTGGATTGTGGAGGGACTGTGTGAGGGAGCTGTTTAGGAGGGGTGGGTCCCCTGCCCCCCCCCCCCCAGAAGCAGCCCCCCTATACAGTACATGGACTGCCTCCCCCACAGGGTCCACATCTTCCCCCCCCCCCCCTTACAGGGCCACAGCTTCACTCCACAGGGTCCACAGCCCCTCCCCCTGCACAGCACAAATGCACCCCCACAGGGCCCACATGCCCACCCCCGCAGCAGCAGCAGCAGCCATGGGGCGCTCAGGGTCCACTGCAGCCAGAGCCCCCCAGTGGTGCTACATGGCCCTGATCACCTTAGAGCTGGCATCGCCTGTCCCACTCATCACTGGCTTGGCGTGGGGCTGTGTGGCTTCAGGCAGCACTGGGGCTGCTCAGGCTGTCACTCAGGGTCTATCCCATCTCTCAGGGACTGCATGTCACAATGGGAGCATAAGCAGCCGCCATTAGGGTGCTTGGGGCCTCCCACACATGTGCTTCTACATGGTGCAAGGCAGTGTGGCTCAGCCCTGGCTGCCTGGCACCCAGTGCTGCCTGTGCAATATCGCACCGGCTTGGCTTGGTGCAGCGCCATGCGCCTTTGGGCAACTCTGGGCCACTCAGGCTGTCACCGGGGCCCCATGCTGCTCACAGGAAACATCTGTCATGTTGGGCCAAGTCCTGTGTGCATGGGCTGCACTTGCCACCGGGCTGGGCCAGTTCCATGCATGCAGGACTCAGCCCAGCATGACAGGTGGTCTTCGCGAGCAGCATGGGGCCCCGGGTGACTGCCTGAGCAGCCTGGAGCTGCCTGAAGGCACACAGCACTGCACTGAATTGGGCCAGGCCCACGTGATATAGCAGAGGCAGTGCAGGGTGCCAGATGGCCAGGGCCAAGCTGTGCTTCCCTGCACTGCAAAGGGGAGCTGTACTAGGAGGCCCCAAGTGCCCCAATGGTGGCTGCTGCTGTGGGTTAGCTGTGGGCCATGCAGGGGGGCATGTGGGCCCTGTGGAGGGCGGGCAGGGGACCCACCCCTCCTGAGCTGCCCCCCATGGTCCTCCGCACCCTCACAGCCCCACCCCCTCAGCTCCCCCACCCCCTACTTACCTGGAACAGAGTCCGGATCCAGGGCACTGCATCCTGCACCGCTTCTTGTCCTGTACCTGCTGCAGCATGCTGCAGCATTGGGACAAGAAGCAGGCATAGAGATGCTCTGGCTGGTGTCTTTGGAGGACCCGAGCCTCTGGTTGCTTCACGGTCCTGGACTGTCACCTGCCCTATTTTTTTCAAATTTTCCAGGTATCAAATTTTGAGCCTGTGCTGCAAATATGCAGCACAGGAAACACTTTTTGTTCCCAGCATGCCTCTTGCCACTTCTCAAACTACTCACACAGCTGAACATTGTGCAAATAGATGTTTAAAGATGGCTACAAGTATTTTAAATGAGTTGCTGTTGTTCACTCTTGTTGTTCACTCTTACTGCATATTCTTCAAAGGACAAACTGGTGTGAGAGGAGTTAACAGCTGCTATTGTAAAATATGACAACATCTTTGACATTGTTAAAAAGTGAAAATTGAATTGGTCTGGCCACCTTATTTTGTTGGCCAAACTTAGATGTCACATAATTCAAGGGAAATCAAGCAAAGAAATAAAAAGAGGCCTACCAAAGAAAAATGAGTATAGATGACACTACTGAATGGATAGGAAAGACCATAACAGACCTTCTTTGATTGGTCAAAGAACATGGCTGATAGGGAAGGGTCATAAGTGCATTGCTATAATGGCACCTTATAACCTTACAGGTTACTGTAAACCAAGTGACCTATTAAATGTAAAAAAGTAAAACAATTTGTGCATATATCCTGGGTGGCAGAATACAGTTTGTCTTGGTATTTAGCATGCAGCCTCAATGATAATTACTAGGGGTGTGCAAAGTGGGCCCTATTTGATTCGGATTCATATTCGGCCTGAATCAGGGAAAATGATTCGATTTATTGATTCAGATCACTATCTCTGATTCAATTCCAGCGAATCCAAATCAAGATTCGATGCTGATTCAGAGAATCAGTGATTCAGACGTAGACACAGCTTTAAAAGTGTTTTATACATACCTTTAGGTAGCAGGCGTGGCTCGTGATTGCTGCAATGCTGGGGCACATGAAGCATCCCACAGGAGTCCACCCAGCGCCGGCCCCAGGCAGCAGCAGCAGCAGCCTCCTGTCATCCGGCAGGCAGATTGGGGGCTGCACCCCCGGTAGGAGTCCAGTGCAGCTCTGCAGCCCTCCCGGGGGTGCTGGCTCCCCGATCTGCCTGCCAGATGACAGGAGGGTGCTGGCAAGTGAGTTTTGCTTGTCAGCACCTTGAGGTGCAGTTTCCCAGAAACCTCTGCACCTGTCTCCTTGAAACTTGGCAGGCTTCATGCCCTGAGAAGGGGCTACCATCAGAATTAGGCTAGAAAGGACAAAGTTATAGACAGTTTCGTGCTTCCCCATTATAGCCTATGGGTGAAACGTTGGAGGAGTTTTGATGAAACAAAATGGAACAGTGCTTTCAAAATGAAATGAAACTTGAAATGAAACACTGTTTCGTTGCAACGTCGAAATGGAAGTGGAAGCGGAACAGTGCTGTTTCGCACAGCCCTAATGGGAAATAACACTTAGCACACAAATGAGGCTAGACTTTTTCTTGCTCTAGAATTCTGATTGGGGTAACCAAATTTCATGAGACTCAGAGACCTCCTCTACTGCAGTGTGAACATCAGCACAACCTACTTTTAGTGTCATCACGATTTTGTGACTACTATTTTAAATTATATTTTCATATGAAGCTTGAATTGTTTATTAGATTACATAGATACTTATTATCAAATCTTCATTTATTTGCTCCTCTGTGTAGAACATATTATTAGGGATTATTAATTATTTAGGAATGAAGGACATTGTTTAATAAAAAAATGTTATTTCTATCAGCCTTGATAAATGGCTTACATAAAGGCATGCTGCTGCTATTCGTACATCACTTCAGCTGAACAAGCAGAGGGCAGATTTTGAAGACCAGCTGGTCTGTTAATGGGTTTAAGGCACTTCCCATTGTGATGATCACACTAAAACTTGCTGTCAGAACTAGGCCATTTCTTATGTTGCAAATTACATGTGCAAATTCAGTTTAAAGTCTTTCAGAGAAAAAAGAACTTAAACTTATAATAGTACTGGGAAGCAAAATAGCAGGTAATCCATGAAATCACTTTGAAGATATTCTGTTAGATGAACCAGACATAAAACATCTGTGCTACAGGTAACAGCTGTTGTGCCAAAAATACTGAATGAGACCATAAGTTTCACCCTCATTTGCCTTTGCTAATGAATGAACATGAATGCACTGTAGGAGAAGTCTTTAATTATCAGCTATCACAGAAGCTTAATAATAGAGGTGGAGTTTGTACACATAATTAAAATTTCCATCAAATTATTTGAATATGTGGAAAAAAATGCACATAAACTGAGATCATTTTATTTTAGATAAAATTTATTTCGCAGCTAAGCAAAACACTTTTAAGTATAAGGCTGTGTGTAGACTAAACGATAAGTGGTGTGGGGCTAAATACTTTTGCATTGCTTTAATGGTGTCGGTGTTTACATGCCACAGTGGTGTATAGTGCATTGATTTCAGCTGCTGTAAGAAATCCGGTGGTGTAATGAGCTGTAAATGACTTGGGGCACAGCAAACTAAAACTCCGAGGAGGAGTTTTAGTTTGCTGCCCCTACAGCTGCAGAACCGGGCACTGTGCAGCTCCGCAGCTCTGTAAGAAGCCCTGCAGGCAGCCTGGCAGCAGCCTGGGAAAGTAGGCTCTGCTGAAGAAAAGCGGCAAACCTGATCTTGTCCCGCCCCCCCGGAGCCTGCCTGCCTGCCTGAGCTGTGTAGAGGCCCGGTGCTTCCCTCCATGGCTGTGGTGCCCCCTGGGACTGCCTGAGCCAGGTGCCTGTGGGTGGGTAACACCTGGGAGGGAGCTGCCATTGCCATGGAGAGAAGCACCAGTGTCCCCGCCAGCCCAGGGGCTGCTCTGCCTGCCAGCAGCTCACCCTCCCTTCCCCACCACTGGAGAGGCAGGTAAGTCAGTGGGGTGTGTGCACAACAGGGGTTTAATCAGCCCTAAATCGAAGCGGTGTTTTTTAAAACTTACTGCTTCAATTTAGGGCCCCCGTTTCATCTACACATGCCCTAACTTTCTAGTTCTGTACATGTGTTTTTGTAAGAGCAAGTTTAAGGTGTTTATGTGGAAGTGAGTTTATTTTAAGATTGAATTGCAATTAGTTTATATTGGCTTAAAATAAGCTTTTAACCATATGCTTTTAGAAAAAGCTTTAATCTTATCTTTCACTAATCAAAAAAACTCCCAAGCCTTCCATATAAATAATGACAAAAAGACACAGCATGACTCAAAATGGTACCTTTCATATAAAGATTTTTTTTCTTTGAAAGGTGATTCAACCACTCTGTTTCTCAATATAAACAGTTATAGTGGCATCTATTTAATGAGAATATTTTATTTATTTTACTCATGTTAAAACTTCAGTTATAGCTCTGTAAAAGAATGAGGCAAAGATTTAGATTCTATTCTGGGGTTAATGTATCAATATTAGCATCTTTAGCAAAGTTCCAGCAGCAAGGCCAAATTTAATCTTCTAATGAACCAATCCACCTCTGAAACCTTACTGAAAAGGTAGGATTGCATAAAGGTAATTGAGAATAGCATGTAAAGAAAATGGGTTTATATTAAGGTAAGTGATGGTATATCTGCAGAATTTTTATTACAGATAGTTATGTACAACGAGGAAAAATTATTTGAAAACTCAGGAAGAAATATCCAAGCACTTATTAAAAATGTCTTTTTATGAGTAAATTCAGTAAAATTATTATTTGGGAAGCATTAGAACCCAAGAACAATCTCCATCATAATTTGTAATTACTTTTCACCAGTTTAATTAGTTACTTTGGTCATATTCCCTTTGAAGCTTGCAATCTTGTTTATTAGCTTGTTATATAAAAGTAATTCATTGCACTTATATGACTGCTGTCTAAAAAATATCTGGGGTGATTTAGACAGGCATGTTCCTTCCTTGAGCAGGGCATCAGGCTAGATGACCTCATGGGGCACATCCAGATGAGTGTGCAGGTGCCTCTTGCCCTGTCTCAAATCCCTTTGAGGAGGGGCAAGAGGCACATGCAGGAATGAAAAAATGTTCCCTGCACTGCAAACTTGCAGCGTGGGGAGAAAATTAGACCCCTGGATATCCAAACAAAAACAAAACAAACAAAAACTGGGGGGAAAAACCAGGTAAGCAACCAGAGACTCTGTCCTCCAGAGACACTCTGACAGAGTGCCAGAGCATCTCTATGATTGGCCCTTTCCACGCTCCTGAAGCACGTTGCCTGCCTGTGCTGGGCAGGCAGCAGTGAAAGCTGCAATGATCTGGACCCAGCTTTTGCCAAGTAAGCAGGGGGTTGGGGAGCTGGAGGAGGGGGGAGGGGACCTCAGGAAGCTGGAGGCAGCAGGGGAATGCCTCTGTGGCTGTCTCCATCCCCCTGCTCCTTCCTCTGCTTGTCTCCAGTCTCTGGGGAGAAGGGGAAGGAGCAGAGAGCTGGAGGCAGCAAGGGAATGCCTCCAGGGCTGTCTCCAGCCCCCTGCTGCTTCCCCTGCTTGTCTCCAGCCTCCTGAGGCCTCCTGAGACCTCCTGAGGCTGGAGACAAGCAGGGGAAGGAGCAGGGAGCTGGAGATGATCCGGAAGCTGGAGACAACCCCCTGGAGATAAGCTGTAGTCTTCTGCTCTCTCCAGCCTCCTGCTCATTCTCTGCTACTGCTGGTGAGTGTGGGGGGAGGAGAGCAAGTGGGGAGCTGGGAGAATGAACAGAGGATGGGGGGAATAAATGGGGAACAGGGAAATAAATGGGGGGCAGGGGGAATGAATGGTGGATGGGGAGAATGAATGGGGAGCAGGGGAATGAATGGGGAGTTGGGGGAAACAACAGGGGTGGGGGGAATGAGTCTCCTGTTCATTCTCCTATTCTTTCCAGGCTCCTGCTTGTTCTGCTGCTCATCTCTAGCCTCCAGAGGCTGGAGAAGAGCAGGGGAATGAGCAGGCAGCTGGAGACCAGCGGGGGTGTCAGGGGGAGCTGTCACCCCTGGGGGGCTGGGATCCTGCAGGCAGGGTAGTCCATGTGCTGTGTGGGAGGGGCTCTGCCCTATGGGGGGCAGGGGACAATTAGTGATGCATAGTGGGTGCATGTGCACTCCCTGAGCATGGCGGTGCACCCCCTCAAAAAAGGTGCCACTGACCCTGTCGGTGGTGCCTGTAGGCGATTGCCACTTGCCACTGCCAGTGGTGTCCTCAGGTAGTCAGCGATTGCCAGTGACCACTGCAGTCGCTGCCGGTGGTATCTGTTGGTGCTTGCTGCTCACCATCCCTCCCCCCACTGCCGACAGTGCCGGTGACATCTGTGGGAGGTCCCCACTTATCACTGCCACCATGCTCCCACTGCTGCCAGCACCTCCATACCCTGCCAGCTGCCAGGGGCATACAGCATTCATGCAGGGGACCCACCCCTCCTAAGCAGCCCCCACATCCCTCCACACCCACCCACATCCTGCCACCCCACTTCCCACCCCCTCCTACAAACCCCACATCTCCCCATCACACACCCACCACGTGATAAGGAAATCCAAAGCAAACATTAAAACATATATATATTTAGGATTTATTTTATTATGATGCTAGAGACACTGATAGGCTTCCAAATTTCTTTAACATTGTAAATATAACAATAAAACATTGCCCATCTGATCAATCCCCCTTTCTCTCTCTTCTGTACTAATTGTGGAAGAATGTGAATTTGGGGGTATTTTAAAAAGTGAATTTGGGATGCTGCCTCAGCAGTGTAGCTGACACAAGGGGCTAGTGTCCCCAGATACCAATTGCCTGGCCCCCAGAAGCTCCTGAGATCAAGTAACCCTGAGCTGCTGGCCAGGGCAGGTTTTTGTACTGCTGGGGCCAGGACAGGGCAGCTTTTTATACTGCTGGGGCAGCACAAGTGCTGGCCCCAGGCTCTAGCTCCCCCTGGCTGCAGATCTGGGAGGAGCCAGGCAGGGTTACTTCACCCCAAGTGGCACAATTTGCTCCACAACAAAGTGCATTTCCGAGCATGTGCGCTGAGGCAAAAAGCCCCAGCTCAAATTTCTACCGCTTCTATTTGAGCTGCTGCCAGTGCACGTGCTTGCATGTGTGGATGCACCCACAAGGTTCTAGCACTATTTTTGAATTATTATTTCTTTTAAGTTTCAAACATGGCATTGATCTAAATCTGGTCCACTTGATAGAAACAGTAGTAATCAGGCCTCTCTGCATTTATATTTTGAAAAGCTCTGGCATTATGTGACTGGATACAATGTAATAATTTAATTTTCAGGTATTTTGTTCCCAAATCTGATGTCTCTGAAAGAGAAAATTGACAAATGAACACATTTCACCTAGAGCAATGCAAATTAGCATGATTAAAGGCACTGCCCATAAAATTACTGTTTTCTTTTTAAAATAAAATGTAAAATCATATGGAACAGATTACCTAGGGCAGGGTGGCAACCTATGGTATACGTGCCACTAGTGTCTTGGGAAGCTTGTGTGTGTGACATGCAGAAGCCCAGAGGGAGGACAGGCAGTACAGTGGCAGATAGGGTAGGGAGCAGGCAACAGAGCAGCAGATCAGGCAAGGGAGATCAGAGTGGCACCAAGGGTGGGTGCAGGGTTAATTTGTGGCTCACCTGCCAAAAAGGTTGCTCTCAACTGATCTTTAGTTTTCTTTAGTTATGGGAAATATTTAAAATACAGCTAGACAAAGTTGTCTGGGACGGTTTAGACAGGAATGAACTTGCTTTGATCAGAGTGTTGAGCCAAATAACGTTTTGAGATCCTTCCCAGCCCAGTTTTTTTTTAATACTTCTATACAGCCATTCCTCTTTCAATAACATACATTTGATGGAAGTTTCCTTTTAAATTAAGAAATATGTAAATAACCTTTATCATAAAAACCCACAAAGAACTAACAAATCCCCACCAAAATAAAGTAAGGATAGTCTCTATTTGTACTTCAGAAACATGAATAGAAAATAAATTACAATGGCGATAAACTGGCACCAAGTTTGTTCAACTAATTTTAAAACTGCCTGATATCAGATCAACAATTCCTATAATTAGTCCAGTAAACATTTATATGGTGGTTGTCTAAATTATCTGGAGGAATTAAAGAGCTTTCTTTGATTTGGCAGTGGTACACATCTCTGTGAAACCAAATTCAATAAGCTTGCTGCCTTTGTCAGATTCCTTAGCCTTGATCTGAAATATGATCTAGTGACAGCATGCTTACCTCACTCCTGAAGTTATTTTAAACAAGGCAAGCTTAGCATATTAGGAAAAATTATGGTACTTTCCTAAATTCTGTTACATGGCAACCAGCAAGGTAGTCTGTCAGGCCAAAACAAATAAAAAAAAATACAGAAGGCTGCTTTTGGGAATCCCCGGGTAGCAGGAGAGGGGAGCAATATTTCCTGTTTCTTTGGATCAAATGTTATTCAAATCTGTGGTGTGTAGTTAATAAACTTCTGGCCTAAATAAGAAACTAAATGTCTAGTCTTGGTTAAGGGTAACTGGAGTGTGTGTGTGTTTGTGTGTGTGGATCTAATTAACCAGGAAAATTGTGCTTTGTACATGTTTATACCATATTTACTTGAATCCAAGATGAGGTTTTTTTCCTCATTCTTTACCTCCGTTTTCTTGTGCAGGGCCCGGGACTTCCCCACCGTGTTTCAAGACGGACTCGAGGGGAATGCCTCAAGACCTAAGGTTGAGGAGGACTGGGTTAGAGTGCTTCTGGAGGGGCTGGACATGTTCAAGTCAGCAGGTCCAGATGCTCTCCACCCCAGGGTGTTGAGGGAGCTAACAGGGGTTATTGCTGGGCCCTTGGCATGGCTTTACGAGCGCTCGTGATGCTTGGGCCAGGTGCCAGATGATTGGAAGATAGCCAATGTGGTCCCCATCTTTAAGAAAGGGAGGAGGGAGGACCCGGGCAACTATAGGCCTGTCAGTCTTATCTCAATCCTGGGGAAACTCTTTGAGAAGATCATCAAGGAGCACATCTGTGATGGGCCGGCATCGGGGATGATGCTCAGGGGCAACCAGCGCAGTTTCATTAGGGGCAGGTCATGTCAGACCAACCTGATTGCCTTTTACGATCAGGTCACAAAAGCAGGTGTTGCCATGGATGTAGTCTTTTTAGACTTCTGCAAGGCCTTTGACACTGTCTCCCACCCCATCCTCATTAGAAAAACTAGGCGACTGTGGCACTGATGCCTACACAGTCAGATGGATTGCAAATTGGCTGAAGGGTCATACTTAGAGGGTGGTGGTGGACGGGTCATATTTGACCTGGAGGGAAGTGGGCAGTGGAGTCCCCCAGGGCTCAGTCCTTGGGCTTGCACTGTTCAATTTCTTTATCAGTGATTTGGACTATGGAGTTAAAAGCAACCTGTTTAAATTTGCTGATGATACCAAAATTTGGGGTGAGGTGGGCACGCTAGTAGGGAGGGAAAGACTGCAGCAAGACCTGGATAGGTTGCAGGGGTGGGCTAACAAAAACAAGATGCGTTTCAACACTGACAAGTGCAGGGTGCTGCACTTGGACAGTAGTAACCAGCAGCACGCTGATAAGATGGGAAACTCCCTTCTTGAGAACACGGAGGCAGAAAGGGATCTTGGAGTCATTATTGACTCCAAGATGAACATGGGACGACAATGCGAGGTCACGGTCAGCAGGGCTAACCGGACCCTATCGTGCATCCACAGGTGCATGTCAAGTAGGGCCAAGGAGGTGATCCTCCCCCTCTACGCAACACTGGTAAGGCCACAGCTGGAGTACTGTGTCCAGTTCTGGGCACCCCACTTCAAGAGGGATGTGGACAACACTGAGAGGGTCCAGAGGGGGGCCACCCACATGATCCGGGGGCAGCAGGGCAGACCCTACAATGAGAGGCTACGGGACCTGGACCTGTTCAGCCTTCACAAGAGAAGGGTGAGGGGGGACCTTGTGACCATCTATAAATTCACTAGGGGGGACCAGAAGGGTCTTGGGGAGACCTTGTTTCCCCTAGCGGCCCCCGGGATAACAAGGAATAACAGCCACAAGTTGTTGGAGAGTAGGTTTAGATTAGACATCCGTAAGAACTACTTCACTGTCAGGGCGGCTAGGATCTGGAACCAACTTCCAAGGGAAGTGATGCTGGCTTCTACCCCGGGGGTCTTTAAGAAGAGGCTTGATGCCTACCTGACTGGGGTCATTTGAACCCAGTTTTCCTTCTGCCCAGGCAGGGGGTCAGACTTGAAGATCTACAAGGTCCCTTCTGACCCTACTTCTATGATTCTATGATGATTCTATTATTCCTCTAATCAACCTGAGGAAAAGTCCCCCTCATCTTGGATTCACATACAAAGCAGGGAAAAGTGGGGCAGACAGCTGCTGCAACTTTAGTTCTAGCCCTGAGCCTGGGTCAGGGCCAGAGTCAGACCCACAGCAGCCTCCTGTTCCCTGGTCCACTGGCCATCTGCAGTTTTTGCCTCCCTCTCTGTGCCCTCCCCACTCCCCTTATTGTCAGGTGCGGCTTAGGTCTGGCTCAGGCTGGGTTCCCATCCAGGCAGAGAACACATGGAAACTTTGTCCCCCACCTGGGTAGTCAGCAGTACCATCACTGCCACGTGGTCTGGAGAGGGCTGAGAATCCATGTGCTGTGCTCTGGGAGGTAACAGAACCCCAGTAGTATCTAACAGTGAAGGTGGGGAAAGGAGGAGAAGAGGCAGAGACTGCAGTGAGCAGGGGAGGAAGGGACAGGGACTGAGGAGAGCTAGGGATGGGGGTGGGATGCCACTGGCAGGGGGCAGGAAGGCTGTAGGGGGAAGAAGTGGCAGGGCAGAGAGCAAGGGGTGACCCCCTAGCCACCGCTTTTCCTGCTGTAGCAGTAGGAGGAGATGAATCCATGACAACTCTCTGATAATTATACCTGGAAAATGTATAATAAATGTATATATTTTCATACATAGAATCTAATTATTGGAGGATTGTCTTAAATTCAGGGTCAACTAAGATTCAAGTAAATATGGTATATCCCTTTTTTTTAAGCTCATCTTTTTTTTATTGCAAGTGAGCCCATGCATCAACACAGAACTTAACACCTAAACTGCTTCTGGCACCTGAGCTGGCTCATTTCAAGCTAATTTGGGTATTGCTACACAACACTGCAATTTTCAGTGTAGACATACCCTCATATAATTGTATGACAGTAAAATATGGTTTGGTTTTGTTTTTTAATTAAAGTGTCTAGGCACTGCTGGAATAGTAATGAAGATTTAAAGACTGATGATGGCTAACAGAGTAAAGGTAATGCAAAACTGACTGTGAATGTGAAAAGTCTGGCTTGCAAGAGAAAGAACGAACATTTCATTTTTGTAGATTTGATCTCACTAACTGAAACACAGCAGGAGCTATGATGTGCACAGCAGCATACCACCATGCAGGCCATAAAGCAGGGATCAAATACATAGAAGGAAGGATGTTAGAAGGAGAAATTGGATCTAATCTTGCTACAGGATGTATTATAATTTTTGCAAAAATCGTTAATTGGTAACTGTAGAAGCTCCCAATTTTCCAAAATCCATATATGTAAATATTTGTTGTAAAGTACTTTACTAACACAGATCTCATGTAGACAATGCCAGGATAAATTGCAGAAGCATATGATAAACTTAATTTATTATATGCCTTGAGTGCTTCAGCATACCATAACAATATTCCCTTTTGTTTCTAAATGGGAAAATGTACACCCCTAAAATTAGGTTAGTCTCAAGTGTAGGACAGGCAATACTCAACTCTGAACTAGTGAAAGTCTGAAACTCTCATGGACTTTTGGGGTAGGAAAAGAGACTTGTTCATACTGGAAAGAGGTGATGTTTTTCTTAACCAGAGGTGTACAAGAAATACTCCAATGTATCCATCTGGGATGACCTGTCTACCTCACTTGTACGTTTGTCACTCACAGATTAGCCAGCCTTTCCAAAATTATGTAGAAAAAGCTTTATGCTATATGACAATCTCTCTCTCTCTCTCTCTCTCTCTCTCTCGCTCTCTCTCACACACACGCACACACACACACTCTTAAATAATAATTATTTGTATATATGCATCTAGATTGGGGTGGGCAAAATACAGCCTGTGGGCCAGATCCAGCCCACCAGCCTATTCTATCCAGCCCACAGGGCCTCTAAAAATTTTAGAAAATTAATTTTTATCTGCCCCTGGCTGCCTGTCATCTTTGACAGGCAGCCAGCAGCAGCAGGACCAGTGGGAGCTTGTGGCTGAGCAGCAAGGCTGGCCCGGCTCCACCCCACCCCACCCCACCCTCATCCCCCAACTGGAAACCTCTGTGGCTTCTGTCCTCATGACCCTGGAGCGGTTCACTCCCTTCACTCCATCCAAGCGGAAAGTAAGGTAAGATTGGATGAAAGAAGTTGGGGGAATTGCTGTGAACAGCCTAGCAGCTGGGAGCCCCCTGGTGCTTCCCACGCCAGGCTGGAGCCAGAATGGGAAGCAGCAGGTGGGGGGAGGTTGGAGGGAAGTGGTTGCATTGGGGGGACATGAGGAGCAGTAGAGGCTGCAGGTAACAGCACAGCGGCAGGGGGCAGAGCTGCAGGGATCAGTGTGGGAAGTGGTGGTGGCTGCAGGGAGTGGCACGGGGAGCAGCTGAGGCCAAGGGGAGCAGCGTGAGAAGTGACAGAAGCACAGTAAGTGGCACGGGCCATGGCGAGCAGCACTGGAATTGGCGGTGACTAAGTGGTACGGGCCATGGCTAGTGGCAGGGGCCACAGAGAGCAGTGCAGGAAATAGCAGGGGCCACAGGGAGCAGTGTGGGAAGCAGCAGGGCCTGTTGGGAGTGGCAGGAGCCACAGGGAATGGTGCAGTAAGTGGTGGGGGCTACAAGGAGCAGTGCAGTAAGTGGCAGGGACCTGCAGGGAGTGGTGGGAACCTTAGGGAATGGTGCAGTGAGTGGCAGGGGCCACAGGAAGCTGCAGGGGCCACAGGGAGTGGTGCGGGAAGTGGCAGGGGCTACAGAGAGTGGTAGGGCGAGTGGCAGGGGCCATGGAGAGTTGTGCAGTGAGTGGCAGGCAAGCATGTGGCAGGGAATGCAGGGAAACAGCAGTGGCAGGCAGGAGCATGGTGCAGGTGCCCTGAGACCAGCAGGGACCAGCATTCCCTCTAAGCTGTGTGGTGTGTGTGGCTGCTCAGGCATGCCTGGCAGTGTGGCATGAGCATGCCTGTGCAACTGCACACACCACACAGCTTAGAGGGAATGCTGGCAGGGACCCAGGGTGCAGCAGCAGGAGTGCAGAGCCTGGGTGTGGGGCCTGGCTGGCTTCATCGCATGAGGCTCGCACACAGTCTGCTGGAGGTGCTTGCGATGGAGTCAGCAACCTGGCCCCGTCTCTTTCTGTCCCATCCCACCCACCATAAACCCCCCACCCTCCCACAGCCCCCACCCCAACCACATACCCTACACCCACCCACCATACCCACATCCCACCACACACACACTCCCCAGCCACACCCCACCACATACATGCCCTTACTGCTCACACATAACATACAATAGGACTGTATTTTCAGCTCTTATGCAGTCACCTCTAGATACATTTCATAAATTGCATAAATCAGTACAAAAATATTTTTAAATAAATTAAAATAAATTATAGTAGATTTTTTATTTTTTGTATATAATTTGGGGTTTTTTCCAGTTTCAATATTGCAGCCCCCTTCCTCCCAAAAGGAGTACTTCCAGGGCAGGGAGAGGGACTTCTGGTGCCAAAGGTCAGGGGTTGGGAGCAGGACTTCCAGTCTCAATATGGTGACCGGGGGCGGGGCAACTGTCAAGGGGCAGGGCTACCCATGCAGCCCTCGACAGCTCCTCAAAACTCAGTAAGCAGCCCTCCACCCAAAATAATTGCCCACCCCTGATCTAGTTATACGTAGATACATATGTATCTATGTACATCTAGATGTATATATGTGCATATGAGACTTGCCTCAACCTCTGTGACAGCAGGTTCCAGAACTAGGAGATGTGCATACATTGGCATGCTCCAAACTGGACATACATCAGTCATACTCCTCAGGCTTGTCCCTGACGCCCACTCTTAAAGCCTCAGTCTCCAGTTGGCCTGAAGGCTCTGGGGACAAGCCTGGAACAGCCTTGCTCAGTAAGTTCCAGGTATGGAACATACCTGCTATGGCAGCACCTGATGTTCATTGATATCATAATACCCTCATTCAGAACTAGGCCTTTGGTGCCTCTCCCTCTTCTTAAAATGTGATGCAGGATGGTGCAATATAAAAGAAAAAAACAGCTGTAAACAGAACAATGGTGGCTGAGGTGTAGGCAAAGCCAGTTTTTCAAGTCTACTCTCCAAGTGGATAGTACCCAAACAGATCATGTTGTAAGAAGGAAATGCTTGAGGCTGAGCAGAGGAGTCCTGTGGCAGAGGGGGACTAAGGCTAGGGACAGACATTCAAAAAGCCTGAGCCTGAATTGATTCAATTTTTGCAGGTTAGTTTAACCTGGCTAGGATAAATCAATTTTGTAACCAGACAGACATCCCGGAAATGCAGGCACATGCCTGCAGTGGCTCAAGTTAGAAGCTGGGGGATGCTAGAGCAGCCCTCCCTCCCTTTACAGGGTTGAGCTGAGGTGGGTGTTGCCAGGCCCCGGCAGGACATAGTGATTAGTGATGGGGTCCCAGCCCTCCTTGATAACAGAGCATTTATCAGCTGTTATCAGCATTTAACCTCCCAGAAAACAAAGACTTGCTTATTACAAGCTCTTAAACAGCTTTTCCAAAGGAAAATGCATACCAGCCTCTGGCTTCTTTATTATTTATTCCTCCCAGGAAGAGCACACACCAACTACAGGTGCTTCTTCAGCCTAATGAAGGGTTTTTAAATCCAAAAGCTTGCTAAGAATTTTTTTTTAACTATTTAGTTGGTCTAATAAAAGATATCAGATTTACCCAAAGAACCTCATCTGCCTTTTCCAAAGGAAGGAAAGCAGGGACATTACTATACTGAGCTGTTGATTACCTCCAAAAGTGAACACTGTCCTATCTGCCTGACATAGTATTAGCTCTCATTAGGGCTGTGTGAAATGGCTATTTTTCATTTTGGTTTCAGATTTGGCCATCTCAGAGGAACAGTGATTTGTTTTGGTGTTTTAGGTCACCATTCCATTTTGATTCAGCTGATTCTGTTTCAGAGTTCTAACACTGTTCAGAGATTTGGATCAGTTGGGAAAACGCAGGCATAGCTGGGTGGCTGCAGGTTCTCCTGTGGCTTCTTCAACTGTGCCTGCCTCTCCCTGGGTGGGGGGAGGTGCAGGAAAAGCCCCCCATGGCTGCCCTGCCTGCCCCATTCCCTGTCTGGACCCAGCCTAGTCCCAGCACTTTAAAAATAAAGCCCTGCACTCACTGCCTGCAGCAGCAGTGATCAGGACCTCTGGGGGCTTGTGGCAGAGCGCCCCCCATGCAGTGAGGGGCAGTGGGGGCAGCAGGGATCACTGCCCCTGCTTGGCACCCAAACGGCAGCTGCCCCATGGCACAGGTGAGCGTGTCTCGACAGGGTACTGCACGCTGTCTGGGAGCTAGGTACACCGGGGCTGAGTGGCACCAGGCTCCTGATGACTGCTGGAGCTGCCCCAGTTCCCAAACAGCGCGCACTGCCCTGCCTTGTCCTGCTGAACTGTGCTGCACCCACGCCATGGGGCTTCTCCCGCAGCTCATTTGGCTATGCCTGCTTCTGCCCTGGTAGGGGAGACTGTGGGAGAAGCCCCCACAGCTGCCCTGCCCACCTCATCCCCTGCCCGGCCCCAGCCTCATCCCAGCACATAACAAAAAAGCCCTGCACAGGGTGCCACACACTGTCTGGGAGCTCCACACTCACCAGCTGCAGCAGCGGTGATCAGGGCCTCTGGAGGCTCATGATCGCCAAGCACGGGGAAGTGGGGATCACCCCCCCCCCGGCTTGGCACCTGCATGGCAGCTGTCACATCATGCAGGTGCAGCACAGCTCGGCAGGGTTCTGCGCACTGTCTGGGAACTGGGATGGCAGTCAGTTGGAGCCTGGCACCACTCAGCCCCAGCTCCCAGACAGCATCCAGTGCCCTGCTGAGCTGTGTTGCATCTGTGCAATGAGACAGCTGCCATATGGGTGCCAAGCAGGAGGGGGGGCAAACCGCACTGTGTGGGGGGGCTCTGCCATGAGCCCTTAGAAACCCTGATTGTCACTGCTACAGCCAGTAAGTGCAAGGGGTTTGGGTTTTGTTTTGTTTTTTAAGTGCGGGAACTAGGCTGGGGCCAAGTCGGGGATGGGGCTGGGCAGGGCAGCCATGGGGGCTTCTCCTACAGCTCTTTCAGCTGTGCTCAATGCAGTCTGTGTAGAGCAGACTCAGGTGCTGGCACTGGCCCCAACTGGCAGTGGCAGCATGCTGTCATCCTGCATGCAGATCTGGGGGCCCATTCCCCCCAGAGGGCTGCGGGGTTGTGCCAAATTCCTCCCAGACCCCCGGATCTGAACGCGGGAGGACAGCAGGCTACGGTCCCTCCCCCAGAGCACTGGGATTGGAAGGGACCTCAGGGACAGATCCCAGACACTGGCCAGCTACATATGTCAGTATCAGAGCACTCCTTCCATCCCTCTTCTCCCTCCCTTACCTTAGTTTTTATTTCCCTGCAAGCCTGGCTCTGAAACACCTGAAACATCTGAAAAGTTTCAAATAGTTTGGTTTCATTTCAAAGATGTTTTGGAGCCTTCCAGTTTATTTCAGATTTGGTGTTTCAGGCCCCGAAATAGATTCATAGATTCATAGATGTTAGGGTCGGAAGGGACCTCAATAGATCATCAAGTCCGACCCCCTGCATAGGCAGGAAAGAGTGCTGGGTCTAGATGACCTCAGCTAGATACTCATCTAACCTCCTCTTGAAGACCCCCAGGGTAGGGGAGAGCACCACCTCCCTTGGGAGCCTGTTCCAGACCTTGGCCACTCTAACTGTAAAGAAGTTCTTCCTAATGTCCAATCTAAATCTGCTCTCTGCTAGCTTGTGGCCGTTATTTCTTGTAACCCCCGGGGGCGCCTTGGTGGATAAGTACTCACCAACTCCCTTCTGTGCCCCCGTGATGAACTTATAGGCAGCCACAAGGTCGCCTCTCAACCTTCTCTTGCGGAGGCTGAAAAGGTCCAGTTTCTCTAGTCTCTCCTCGTAGGGCTTGGTCTGTCGGCCCTTAACCATACAAGTGGCCCTTCTCTGGACCCTCTCCAGGTTATCCGCATCCTTCTTGAAGTGTGGCGCCCAGAATTGCACGCAGTACTCCAACTGCGGTCTGACCAGTGCCTGATAGAGGGGAAGTATCACCTCCTTGGACCTATTCGTCATGCATCTGCTGATGCACGATAAAGTGCCATTGGCTTTTTTGATGGCTTCGTCACACTGCCGACTAATGTTCATCTTGGAGTCCACTAGGACTCCAAGATCCCTTTCCACTTCCGTGCCACCCAGCAGGTCATTTCCTAGGCTGTAGGTGTGCTGGACATTTTTCCTCCCAAGGTGCAGCACTTTGCATTTCTCCTTGTTGAACTGCATCCTGTTGTTTTCTGCCCACTTGTCCAACCTGTCCAGGTCTGCTTGCAGCTGTTCCCTGCCCTTCGGCGTGTCCACATATCCCCATAGCTTTGTGTCATCTGCAAACTTGGACAGAGTACATTTCACTCCCTCGTCCAAGTCACTGATGAAGACATTAAAGAGTATTGGTCCAAGGACCGAGCCCTGCGGGACCCCACTGCCCACACCCTTCCAGGTCGAAACTGACCCATCTACCACGACTCTCTGGGTGAGACCCTCCAGCCAATTCTCCCCCCACCGGACTGTGTAGTCATCCAAGTCACAGCCTCTTAACTTGTTCACCAGTATGGGGTGGGATACCGTATCGAAGGCCTTCCTGAAGTCTAAGTATACGACATCCACCCCTACTCCTGTGTCCAGGTGTTTCGTAACCTGGTCATAAAAAGAGACTAGACTGGTCAGGCACGATCTGCCTGCCACGAACCCGTGCTGGTTTCCCCTCAGCATAATTTGTCCTGCCGGGCTCTCACAAATGTGAGCCTTGATAATTTTTTCAAAGACTTTGCCAAGGATGGAGGTGAGACTGACTGGCCTATAGTTGCCCGGGTCCTCCTTCCTCCCCTTCTTGAAAATGGGGACCACATTGGCCCTTTTCCAGTCCACTTGGCCCGTGCGCCACGAGCGTTCAAATATTCCCGCCAGTGGCTCTGCAATGATGTCGGCCAGTGCCTTCAGCACCCTCGGATGGAGCTCATCCGGGCCTGCCGACTTAAAGGCATCCAATTCTTCTAAGTGACTCTGCACCATCTCAGGATCTACACATGGAAGTCTGGCGCCTTGCTGCTGCCTCTCTACAACCCCAGTGAGAGACTTGTCGTGCCCCTCGCTTAGGAACACTGAGGGAAAGAACTCGTTGAGGAGTTCAGCCTTGTCCCCTCTGTCTGTCACCAATTGTTTCTGCCCATTTATCAGGGGTCCTATTCCTCCCTGGGCCTTCCTTTTACTCCCTATATATCTAAAAAACAATTTCTTGTTGTCTTTTACTTGGATTGCCATCCTCAGCTCCATGGTAGCTTTGGCCCGTGTAACTGCCTCCCTGCAAGCACGAGCAGAGGAAGTATATTCGTCTTTGGTGATCTCTCCCTGTTTCCACTTTTTATGTGCTCCCCTTTTGGCCCTTAGGCTGCCCTGGATTTCTCTGGTCAGCCAGGGAAGCCTCCTGGCCCCTTTCCCTCTTTTACCTCGCACGAGGATCGTCTTGCTTTGTACCCAAAGGATCGTTTCCTTAAGGCACAACCACCCTTCTTGGGCTTCCATCACTTCAAAACTCCTACTCTGCAGTGCGTCCTTGACTAATCACCTGAGTTCATTGAGATCAGCTTTCCTAAAGTCTAGCACTTTCACCCTACTAGTTACCTTACCCACTCGACGTCTTATGGTGAATTCTATTATTAGGTGATCACTGTCCCCCAGATGGCTACCAATCTGTAGGTGCCCTACCATGTCATCCCCCGTTGCCAATACCAGATCCAGTACGGCATTCCCCCTAGTGGGACCGTGTACCTCCTGTGTCAGGTGGAGTTCCTGTACACAGGTTAGAAACCTGTGTGAGCGGTGGGACTTTGCTGTCTGTGACTCCCAGCAGATGTCCGGGTAGTTTATGTCCCCCATGACTACCGCCTCCTTAGCTTTTATGGTCTCCGAGAGTTGCCTCAGGAGCCCCGAATCTCTTTCTTCCCCTTGATGTGGGGGTCTGTAGCAGACCCCTACCACCAAATCCCTTTCTCCTTGCCCCCCATGTAGCCTAACCCACAATCCTTCTACTTCCTCATCCTTGGATTCCGTCTTGATGAGGGTTGATGTATATTGCTCATTGACATAGAGCGCAACCCCTCCCCCTTTTTTCCCCACCCTGTCCTTTCTGCACAATCTATAGCCCTCAATATGTACTGCCCAGTTGTGGGACGAATCCCACCAGGTTTCCGTTAGCCCCACTAAGTCATAGGTGTTTAGTGCAAGCAGGAGCGCTGGTTCATCCTGCTTGTTTCCCATGCTCCTAGCATTAGTATATAGGCACTTGAGCCCTGCGACTGGTGCCTTTGCTGCCCCCCCGCTCCGAGTCCCAAGGGGCCCTTTGTTTCTTACCTTCTCGTTTCTTACCTGTGCCGTAGTGCTGGCCTCCCCATGGCTTTCAGGTTCCCAGTGCTCTCTTTCTTCAGGCTGGGATGTCCTTGTGGGTGCCACATGGTTTGGTGGTCCACAGCTTCCCCCGCCCTCATCTTCCCCTCCCCCCAATGAGCCTAGTTTAAAGTCTGCCGGAGGAGATCCGCCAACCTAGAAGAAAACACACGCTTACCTTTGGGGGACAGGTGAAGCCCATCCCAGCTGAGCATGTCCCTCATTGTAATGTGCGGGTCGTTGTCCAGGAAGCCGAAGCCTGCCTCGAGACACCACTGCCAAAGCCGCCAATTGGTCTCTCGGATGCAGTTCTCATGCCGTCTTCCGCGTCCGTTCACTGGTAGGATGGAAGAGAAAACCACCTGTGCACCGAACTCCTTCAGCACGCTGCCCAGAGCACTGTAGTCCGCCATCAGGTGATCGGGGGTTCTCCTGGCCGCATCATTAGTACCCACATGGACTAGGACCATGGGGTAGTAATCAGTGGGCTTGATCCAAGCATACTTGGACCTCTGAAATGAAACTGCTGCCAAAATTTTGCACAGACCTAGCTAGCATACTGCACGTTGGCTACAGTCAGTGCTGTGGGAGAGAGGAGAAAGTGATCTCTGCTTAAGCAGTGCATGGTGAGAGGGGTGAGCGTGGCACAGGGAAGCCAGATAGACCCTGCTGTGTCTGCAAGTCTCTGCTGAGCTGTAGGCAGGGAGCAGAGGGGAGGGGCCAACCCTACTGTGGAACAGAGAGCCCTGCCCAGCCCAGAGAGCATGCTGGGATGCTGGGGGTGTCTGTCCCGCAAGATGTCTGGGACAGACTTTGGGTTGAGCCAAATCAATTAAATCTGATTCTACATTCAACCAGATTGATCTCAAACTGGTTTCAGCCATTTTCAAATTAGTTTATGTGCACTGAATGTCTGTTCTGTTACAGGTTTAAACCAGTTTCTGATCACTTAAACCAGTTTCTGTGTAATGCCTGTCCCTAGCCTAATGCACCAGGTATGCTTGGAAGAGTTCTCTCTCTCTCCCCCTGAATAAAAAGAAAATGAGACCAGAGGAGTAAAAAGATCTCAAGCTTTGAAAGGACATTGGCCCAGTCTGAAAGGATACTGGTGAGAAAGCTGAGGTGGGGAAGGAGACACAGGCTGTCCTAATGCACAGTAATGAAAGCGCATGCTTTTTTAGTGATACTTAATGAACAGTAGCCGATTTTCTGTGGAGTAGTGTATTTGCATGTTTTTTTTTTTTATGTGACACTCTCATGCACAGTAAAATAGGCTATTGTACATTAAGGCACACATCTAGATGCACCCACTGATATTAAAGTTATATCTATATAACTCAGTGTAGTTACCCACTGATATACCAGACTCCAAATCAGAATCAGAATAGCACAGCTCTGCAAACAGGCTAATATCCAGATTTAGTTTCTACTGATTCACCTGCTAACATGGTGCTGCCTTGTGCTATGAAAATGTACTTTAAAGTTTTTGAAAATAGGATTTAGGGACCTCACGACGTCATCTAGTCTAGTTCCTAGCTCAAGGCAGGATTATCCGTGGTCTAAACCATCCAAGCCAAGTGGCTATCCAGCCTGCATTTGAAAACTTCCAGGGATGGAGATTTCACAGCTTCTTCAGGTAACCTATTCCAATGCTTATTGATCCACATAGTCAGAAAGTTCCTCCTAATCTTCAACCTAAATTCCTTCTGCTGCAGCTTGAAGGCATTGGTTCTAGTCCTATCCCCTACATAGATTTCATAGGCAAGGGGCTGGAAGGGACCTCATGAGATCATCAAGTGGTGCCCTCCTGCCAGAGACAGGAAGTCTGCAGGGATCAGATGATCCCAGCAAGATAAATATTAGGAGTGTGCGAAGCTTCAGTCCGCAATTTGATTCAGAGAAGATTTGGCCCAATTTGGAGGCCGAATCCAAATTGAATCTGGAGAAGAAAAAAAAACTTCAGGATCAATTTGGAGGCTCTGAATCAATTCAGAAAGATCCGGAAAAGATTTGGAGATTCAGAAAGCGGTCTTTCAGGGGAACAGAAACTGAGAAGAGGGAGGGGGAGTGAGGGGTGGGGGAAGATTGACATCTCTAGCTAGCCAGTGACTGTGATCTTTCCCTGAATCCCCTTCTAATCACAGTGCTCTGGGGGAGGAACACAGAAACATCATATAAGCCTCTGTTTGCAGGCTTTCCATGACTTTTGTGAGCTGTTTCTGCCTGAGCAACAACGTCTGAAAGGTACTGGACTGACTTGGCTTCCTACCTAGTCAGTATCCTGTTAGTTACTGTTCTTGGAAAGGATTGGATACAGCTTAGTAACTAGAATCCATCTACTTATCCCTATCCAATCCATTTCTTTCCATTTATATTTGTTCTTGGGTTTTTTTCCAATGCTTTTTAAAAAGAAAGCTGTGTTTTCCCTGGCAGTGTGATCCATCACTGTGCAGAGAAGCACATACATTACACACACTCATACACATACATTATAGAAGAAGAAGTCAGATATTATTACAACACAGAAGAAGTCAGACAGTCATAGAAGAAAAAGAGATTATATATAGTTATTAACATTGTTAGTTATAGTTACATACAGACTAAAGACAACGCAGATGAAGAAGTCAGATTCAGATTAACACAACATAGAAGTCAGACAGTCGTAAAAGAAGAAGAGATATTATTTTAGTTACATATACAACAGTAAACGCAAAACAGAAGATGTTAGACACAGTCATACATCAGAGAAGAAGAAGACATATATTATTAGTTAGTTACACACACAGACACATTTTCCAGCACAGGAAAGATTAATATGAAGTGTTCTGGAAAGACAGGTGCCAGGTCTTCTGGCAGGGAAGGGAGAGGGGCTAGAAGGAGTAGGAGGAGAGCTAGAGCTGCAAATCCCCCCACCCCAAACATAGATGCATCCTCTTTCCTGGCAGCCATGAGTCTTCTGCTGCCAGTGGAAGTGAGGAGGTAGGAGCAGTACCTGTACCTGCACAACCTCCAGAAATAGGCACCAGCAGCAGAATGACAGTCTCCTCCACCCCAATTTTATCTCCCAGCGTGAGCCTCCCACTGCCAGAGGAGGATCTGGGTCTGGAACCAGAGGGCCTGAGCACCCTAGCTAAAGAAATTCTGGGGACCAACGGGGAATCTGAGTCTGTGCTCCACACCCCTCAAAGTTCCCCTAGACCCAGATGTCCTTCTCAGGAAGGCACCTCAGAGGAGGTTGTAGAGGCAAGTGGATCAGCTGAGTTAGCTCCTCCTGTTTTGTGCCTCTGCCTGCTGAGGAGGCAGGATCTAGAAGTGGGGGAGTAGTGTAGTGTGGGATCATTTTGAGGTGGCAGATGATCCCAAGTATGCTATCTGCCAGCACTGATGGAAGCAGATCAGCTGGGGCAAGGAGGTGAAACGCTTCACCACCACAGCGATGCTGCTGCAGCACCCACTTGCCCTTCTTCCTCCTCAGCCTGGCACCAGTGGGAGCATGCCCAAATGGAAGTCCCCTGCTTGCTGCAAAGACTTATCCCCCAAAAGCAGAGGTAGGCCACCCTGGAGCAGTGGGGGAAAGCCACAGACAAAGGGGGTAGGGGCACATTCAGAAGGCGAGCAAGGTCACCCAGAGCACTAGGGAGATGTTTTCTCTGGATGGCCAGCCCTTCTCCTTAGTTGAGCAGCCAGGGCTCAGGCAGCTCATGGTGCTTGTGGCCTCATCCTACCAAGTGCCCGGACACACTGCCTCTAGTCTCCTCCACATCAGCCACTGCCAATGTGGACCAAGGGCATGGTTTCAATGTTGGGGTCCAGATGCACCAGACCCCAGCCTCAGGCAGGTAGTGGCAAGGCTTCAGTGGCTACCTATCTCACTGAAGATTTGGAGCCACTGGACTGTGACCCTTTGGCCTACTGGGCAACTGAAGCCGATTTGGCCAAATTGATTTGGGACAGTGATCTGAATCTCCAAATTGAATCACTGTCCTCCAAATCAGCCTAATCCAAATCTGAATTGAATACTTCCGTATTCACACAGGCCTATTAAACATCCAAATGCCTTTTGAATTAATCCAGAGTAGATGCTTTCACCACCTCTGTGGGGAGCCTGTTCCAGATCTTAGACACTCAGAGGTGGTGCAAACACCTACTCTGCACTCAGAGAAAAACACAGTCACAGAGAAAAGCCCATCTCCATCCTCTCTTTAGTCACCCTTCAGGTATTTGAAGACATCAAATTTCTCTTCAGTTCTTTCTTCTCTAGACTAAATAACCATAAATTTTTCAGTCTTTCCTCATCAGTCATGCTTTCCAGGTCTCTACTCATTTTTGCCACTCTCCACAAGATTCTATCCAATCTACCCATATCCTTCTTGAAGTTTGAAGCCCAAAACTGGACACTGTTCCAGGTAAGACCTCACCAATGCTAAATAGAGCAGAAGAATCACTTCCTTTGATTTGCAAGTGACACTCCTGTTAATAAAATACAGTATGCTGTTTGGGTTGGGTTTTTTTTGCAACAAGGGCACACTGTTGGCTCATGTTCTGCTTATGATCTATTGTAACCTCCAGGTCCTTCTCTTCAGTACTACAGCCTAGCCAGTCATTCCCCAATCTGTATTTGGACATGCAATTATTTTGTCCCAAGTTTAGGACTTTGCACTCGTCCTTGTTGAATCCCAACTTATTGATTGTGGATCATTTTTTCCAGTCTATCCAGGTCATTCTGCAACCTAGCCCTACCCTCCAGAATGTCTGCATATCCACCCAATTTGGTGTCATCTGCAAATTTGCTATTTTCAATAGCATCCTAATACCTCGCTTCCTTTGAAATCAATGAGAGTATGGTGTCTAATTACTTTTTGACAATCTAAAAACAGTTGTTCTTGAACATTTTACCAATATGTGTAGTCAAGAAGCAAAACTATCCCTGATGGCAATGGAAGTGGTGCATGCTCTTGGCCTGATATAGGTGAGAATCCATTACCAAGTGAAAATTTTGAAATAGGCCATATAGTGCAGGATAAAGTCCTTTGTCATTAGAAAATGTTGGTTAATGACATTTGTCTCTCCATTAATTATTTTTACCTGTGGAATATCAATACGTATAGTATTTGGCAGTATTATGGAAAGCAGATACATAGTAAAATTTTAAGGCTGCATACAGATGTCACTTTCTTACTACCATAAACATTTTTATAGCAGCACAAAATCTAAGTGAACAGAAGTTCCTCCTGCTTGTCACACCACAAAAATTGTGGTGCAATGATTATTAATAATACTTTTGCCCTATTTTCATGGTGGATGTCTATGTTTATGGCTCAAGAGGCGGACCATGCTCTCCAGCCACCCCAGGCCAGTGCTCTCAGTGCTTTAAAGTCCAGATCCTGCAGGGCAATGGCCCTGGGTGCCTGGCCCTAATCCAGGGGAGCTGCAAGGAACTGCATGCATTTCCCCATTTGCATCTGTGGATGAACACCTTGGAAATTCTCTTCAGGCATGTGTCTGTAAGTGTGGAGTGGGGAACCCACGGGGTTACCTCTGGTTACGTAAAGTGCCCCCAGGTTGGGAACAGGCACCTGGGGCTGTTGCCCTACACTTATCTGGCTTCTAAAGCCCCAGAACAGCAGGGTGTGATCCTGCAGAATAACAGCCCCACGCAATGTCTGTCTCTGCAAATCAATCAGAACAGTTGTGCAAGGACACATTCAAATACAGCTGATTGTGTCACAAAAATGATGTCTGTTTGTAGCCAAAGTGTTTGTTTTATGTGAAGGTGTTTCAGCTTCATCATATCTTTTAAGTAGTTGCCTCATGCCATGTGCTGTAGGCAAAAGTCTTCCACAAACTGTTCAGCTACATTTTTTAAAAACTATTTTGTGTTAAGTACAAAAGCACTGGTTCTTCAGTGAAATGCACAGTCACTCTGCCCAATGCAGTATTTTCTCTTTCTTTGAAGGAACATGAAAGGCAACTGCTACAGCTGTGTATCTTGGAATAAATTGCAGAGAAGAGCTACAAAGGTTAATCACTATGAGTGGAACAAATCAACTTCGCAAAAGAGGGCTTTTTCAGTCAGCAAATTTGACATTAAGTAAAAGTTTAAAAAAATATGATATGCAAATAAGTCTGAGTGGCTTTGTCAAACTTTGCAAATGGATATCCAGAAGAATGATTATTTGCTTCCATTCCCCCACCCCCATTTTACCAACAATAGTACATAGATAGCTCTGTCCTTGCTGCATGCTGATGTATATGCACTTACACATAACACAATGAGTATCAGCAAAAATGGCAGAGTTCTCCCTCTTTGCCTGCTCCATGGCTCTGTGCAGCCTGCACTACCCCGTGTGCCCAGATCTAGCTCAAGGTACCCCCACTGGGCCACAGATCATGTTACACAGCCCCCACATACTGGGATCCAGCAATCATGTCCCCACCAGACAAATGGATTAGGCTATGCTGTCCCCAAGTGCCTGAATCCAGTCCATATACCCCTGTTGGGCCCTGTAGCTGATGCTCACCTCCGTCTCCCCTGCCCAAAGTCCACTAACAAGCCAAAAGCAGGCTTAGGCCTGTTTGTCACCCTATAAAACACATGAGCCCAGGCCACCAAGCCTCTCATTGGCCTCCCTTAGGTGGGGAGCCTACAGGAAAAGGGGACAACAGAATTCTTGGGACAAATAATGAAAAAATGTGGGGGGGGGGGAAGAGTGTTGATCAGAGGTTCAAAACAAGTGTGCTGAGTGTGGACACTGAGCAGAGCACACCAGACAACACCCACTGGCCCTCAAATGAGTCCAAGGAGCCAGCAGATACTGCCCAGTGATACTCTGTTTGGAGATGGGAGCAAAGTAGGGTGAGGAAAAAGTGGCTCCACAGTCTCCGGGGAACCTCCCAGCCAGAGTCTCTTCCCTGGTCAAGTACACGTCCAACTTGGCCAGGGTGAGAAGGAGGTTGACCAGGAGGTTCTGTGACTTGATGGAACCACAGATAGGGAGTGCATAAATAAAAAGATGCAGGGACTAGTGCAGCCAGAACCTCAATAAACGGTTCAGGAGGAGGAGGAGTAGGGGCTGCACCCTGGTGCACTCCAGGTAGTGTGCCAGGGTCTCTCTCTGGCCACAAAAAGGGCATGTCTCAAGGGCATCTGTAAACTATGAAAGATACATGCCTGCAGCAATGGCTCCATGGAAAAGCTACCAGCTGATGTCCCCAGTGCCGTGGAGGATCAGGGTGGAATACAGACTCATCTACCAGGGACCTTCAGCCCCACTCTTGCCTAGGGTGGCCCACCAGTTGTTGTCCGGACAGGACGCAAGGACAGAATGGTGGATGGCATGGGACATGAGCACATAGAGACATAGAGCTGACAGTAGTGAGCAGTACAGAAGCAGACTGGATCAGTGTCCTCCAGCCTGCTCAAGTAGTGAAGTGGGGAGTGCCATGGGCCTGCTGAGGCAAGGGCCCCACAATGAGCTCTTGAAGGCTGGGAAACTGGGGGGAGGGGGGGGGACTTGCCTCACCCAGGACCTGATCAATGTAGGTGAGGGCAGTGAGGGCCAGGGTGGCCTTGACCTCCTGGAGTAGATGGGCTCACACAACATGGACAGCTTCATGCACTGCACCAGTGCAGCAGGATCTGGCCACCCCTGCTTGGCATATGTACAGATGATGTGGGCCAGGACCATCCTCCGGTGCACCCAGGGCATCTCTGTCACCAGCACAACCAGCAGGGGCTTGGTGAGGAGGTCAGCAGCTTAGGCGACTGTCCCTGGGGACCTGGAGGGAGAGACCAGCCTCCAGGCCTTGAGAAGGTCCTGGTAGAAACCCAGAAGCTCTCCCAGATCCTGCTTGGGAAGTCCTTACAGGTAGAAGAGCTTCTGGTCATACTGGAAATCTCAGAGGTGGCGGAGCAAGGTGTGCCCCAAGTGGCTCCATGCTGTATAACTACCATCACCATAGAGGAGCCTCTGCAAGGCCTGAAGGTGGAAGGTGAGGACCTGGCTGCAGAGGCAGACAAGGCCCTGCCCACCCTCCCACAAGGGGAGGCTCAGGACTTCTGCAGACACCCAGTGCTGTCCTGGGCAGAAGAACACTTGCTTCCATCTCTGGAGTATGGCCAGCACCACCGGGGGCCTGGGTAGGGTGTTGAAGCCATGCCAGACCATGGCCAGGACCAGCTGGTTGATCACCAGTGCCCTTCTGTGTAGGGAGAGGCACCACATCAGGCCCGCCTGTGTCTGCAGCTGCTCTGACACCCTGACCTCTAGTTGTTCCCAATTCTCCGATGGGGACAGGTGGATCCACAGGTAGAGCAGTGAGCCCACACCCCAGTGGATGCCCTGGAGAGCAGGTGAGAATGAGCCCACTTGCCACCTGTCACTCATTCAGGCAACAGCTCTTGACCCAGTTGACCCAGACAGAGGAAACCATTGGGTATATGGACTGGCAGGCCTCTACCTGCACCAGGTTGCCTGGGTCCTGAATGATGAGGAGCTTGTTGTTGACATACGCTGACAGGCCCAACCTCACAGCCAGCTTTCAGATCACCAGTCCCACCCCCTGCTTGCGCAGGAGGCAGATAAAGGGCTTGAGAGCCATAGCATAGAGCTGGTCCAACAGCGGACAGCCTTGATGCATTCACTGCTTGAATGGTATGGGCTCTGTCAGAATCCAGCTGAGCATGACCCTGCACTCTGCAGAGGTTTACAGCACCTGGAGAAACTGCACAAAGTGGGGACTGAAGCCAAAAGCCCTCAGCATGCTTGTGAGGTACTCATTATCCACCCTGTCAAATGCCTTCTCCTGGTCAAGGGACAGGACAACAAATGACAGGCCTTTGCAGTGTGCAAGCTCTGGGAAGTCATAGACCAGGTAGGGGTGGGTTATTGAAGATGGATCTCCCTGGCACTGTGTCTGATTGGTCGGGGTGGATCATGTCTACCAGCACGGACTTCAGGTGCAGCCAGATGGCCTTCACTGACACTTTGTAGTCTGTGCAGAGGATGGAGATAGGATGCCAGTTCCCCAGGTCACGGAGGTCCCCATTCTTGGGCAGAAGGGTCAGCACAGCCCTTACACATGAAAGGGGAAGTTTCCCCATCCCCTTTGGACTTGGTCCAGACAGCCACAAGATCTGGGATAGGGACATCCCAGAGGGCCTGGTAGAACTCCACAATGAGCCCATTGATGCCCAGTGCCTTGTTGCTGGGCATCAGGCAGAGGGTATCTGACAGCTCAGCCACAGTGAGAGGAGCCTCCAGCCAGTCCTGGTTGCTAACAGTGTCTTGTGGCAATCCCTCCCACAGGACTTGGTGGGCATCAGCATTGGTTGGATCCAAGGAGAAGAGCTGTCTGTAGAAAACTCTTGCATGGTCTCTCATCTCATCTGGATCCAGGAGGGGAATGCTGATGCTCACCAAGAGGCAGGTGATGCATTTCTTGTTGCTGCTTCTCTTCTCCAGAGCATAGAAGAAGCAGGAGCCATGGTCCATTTCCCGAAGAAGCTGGATGCACAAGTGGACAAATGCACCATGGACACGGTGGTCATCCAGAGCCCAAAGCTCCTCCTGTTTCTCCTGACACTCTCGGCAGATGGATGAGATGTTTGGGTCGGTGGCCAGGCACCTCTCCAGATCCAGCACCTCCCATTAAAGCTCCTTTTTGGCTGCCTCCTGCCAGGTCTGCCCTTGGGTGTAGCTGCAGAAAAAAAACTGGACATACACCCTGCCTGTGCCAGGCCAGCCAGAATGCCTGGAAGGCCACCCCAAATCCCATGTCCTCCCACAGGCAGTTGTTGAAATGCTAGTAGGCTGGCTTCAGATGCTCAGACCACAGGTGGTCACTGAGGGAGGCCAACCTAAAGCTAGAGGGGCAGTGTGGAGCAATGAGATGTAAATCTGGTCCAACTGGGAGTGGTGCACCCTCATGAAGGTGAAGGTGGTTGTGTCATTAGGGTGACAGGTGTGCCAGACGTCCACCAGGGAGTGGTCCAAGAGGATCCCCTTGAGGATGTCAGCAGTGGCCTGGCTCCACTCCCTGCCTTTGTGGTCCTGTGCTTCAAGGATGACATTGAAGTCCCTGCTAAGGATCAGGCACTCATGAGGGTTGAGGGAGCCGAGGTAGGCAGCTTCTTGCAAATTGAAACAGGCCATCTCTAAGTTGTGCACAGAGGCATAATGGTTCAGCAGGTTCAGAACTAGCCCCTGCACCTTGACCAGAAGATGGAGCAGGTGGCTTGGCACCACCTCAGTGTCCTGGAGGGTCTCTGGCTGCAGGACCAGGGAGAACAGGGTAGCCACCCCATAGGAGGTCTCCATGAGGTGGCTGAGGAGCACTCTATCCCCCCACAAAAGCAGACTTAGGAAATAGGGAAGCCAGAGATGTTGCCAGGGCCAGAACTGCTCAGAGATATTGCTAGGACCAGAGCTGCCCACCCTAGTCTGCCAGGTAGCTCCTTATGGGGTAGTAAGGACGAAGGGGAGCAGTTGCCAGGCAGCCTCAGGGCCCAGAAAGGGCAGCACATGCTCAATCTGGGCATGCAGGGAGCTGACAGATCCCATCTGTCCTTCTCCCACAGCTGCCCAGAAGCTCCCTGCCCTCACTGTACCTAACCCCCGTAAGGCTCCTGCATTGCACCCTAGGTTAGCTGTTTAAAGCTCAGGTAGGTTCCTACCCTGCAGCCCTTGTTAAGTGCAGCTGACCCAGTTACAATAATCAAGGCCAACTGACCCCCAGCCCCTTCCCTCTGACTGGTCCTGGAGCCAATTTCCACCAGCACCTAAGCCTTATTTCACAACACACTGGTCTTAAGGCTCTGAGCAGCTCTGGTCCTAACAACGTCTCTGGCTTCCTTGTTTTCTGACCCTGCTTTGGGCTTGTTAGTGGACTTTGGCTTTAGATTCTCTGCAGACCTGACTCCCAGCTCCTGACACTGGTTTGGTTTGCCCTTGGAATTTGCTCTGTGGATTATCCTTAAGATTTGGTAACTAGACTTCTGATTTCTGACTTCTGACCCTGGTTTGGGATTTGGCTCTTAACTTGTGGCTTTTGACCCCTAGTTTCATGTCTACCCCTACCCACTAGGCTGGCCTGGTGGACCATGACAGCTCCTACCTACCCTCCCCTATGCCCTTAATATGGTCTAATATGTAACCTCACCCATGTAACCTCTAACATGTAACCTCACCCATAGAAAATGCTGCAGTTCAAAAGAGAAAACTTTGACACACCACAGTGGGAGATTAAAGCAAGAAAATAAATTGGAAAAAAAAGTCCAAAGAAAAAATAAGTTCTACTGTACATGATTTACACTTGAGACCTGTCAATGAAATAAGCCAATCAACCCATGTTACTCAGAACTGATGACTGTTAACAATTAAGACAGCATTAGACATGAATGTTTCATTTTAAAGATCCTCATAAAATAGATAAAATATATAGCAATAAGAGTTTAATTAGGAGTGCTTACAATAAATAACAAGCACATCAAGTAATGGTTTTCTCTTATTTCTTTGACAGGTCTTATGCTCTGTAACACAATATCACTGACAGCAGTCAGCTCTTAATTTAGACAAAAGATTTTTCGTGAATACTAAGTTGACATTTAAAATCCTGCATGCAATAAATCAGCAAAGGGAACACATTTTCAGGTCAAACTTCTAATTACAGATAACACAAGCATTTAATCCTAAAGCGACCCCCACTAGAAGAATATAGCTAACTTCACAAAAATACTGCAGTGGAAAACTATCTTCATTAGGACAACTTTAATAATAATTTGGAACCCATTCATTTAAAGTGGGTAAGGACTGAATCCCAGTTCACAAGTCATTAATCAACAGTCCTGAGAGGAGAGGTGAACCTGACTAAAGCATGAAATAGTTGTACATAAATGAAACATCATAATAATCTCTCCCCCACTTTAAAGAGAGACCAGCCTCCAGGCCTTGAGGAGGTCCTGGTAGAAACCCAGAAGCTCTCCCAGGTCCTGCTTGGGAAGTCCTTACAGGTAGAAGAGCTTCTGGTCATATTGGAAACCTCAGAGGTGGCGAAGCAAGGTGTGTCCCAAGTGGCTCCATGCTGTATGGCTACCATCACCACCTCTGCAGGGCCTGAAGGTGGAAGGTGAGGACCTGGCCGCAGAGGTAAACAAGGCCCTGCCCACCCTCCCACAACATAATAATAATCTCTCCCCCCCTTTAAATGTTTTGGTCTTGAGAGCTGACCTTTAATCCATCTATTTTAATCTAGGTAGTGTAAGGCCTCTGTGCTACAGCTGGGCAACTAGGTCAGCAACACTCATGGACAGCTGAGCCTCAGCATCCTGATTGGTTTTAGGGCTTCTTCTAAGAAGCTCTTGCAGTACCTGGTTCCTGATGCCCAACAAACTGACTTCAGTCTATGAGTAGCTCTTATCCGTGCATCTCCCCTGGTACCTATTCCTGCCCTCACATCCAGTCCTTGAACTTCGGAACCTCGGTTTCACTTCACCTTGCTTCCTGATACCTGCTTCTGGTAACCCCCTGGCTTGGCGCATGAACCCAGTTGGCTTCAGTTTGCCCCCTGACTACAGATGCTGATAACACCTCCAACTTGCTTAATAACTAGGCCAAATGCCTCTGTGGATCCTAACAGCTTGTGCAGCCCAATTAATAACCCAGTGAAGCTGTGGCAGGATGAACCAGTTGCTGGGTCAGATCTTAGGGGCTGAACTGCTGGTTGGGTTGAAAAGTTTGCAGGCCCAAATCATGGCTCTGCTGGCCCACAGCACCCTTTTCCTGGGCCCAGATATTCAATCGGTCCCACTGGGAACCCTGAACCTAAGATTCCCCTACAGGATAAATTTCATCCCCATAGCTTGTGTGGGTTTGTTGATCAATGTTGCCTAGCTTTCTGGCTCAGCCACTGGATGTACACCTTGGACACCACCAGGGACGGCTAATAAGTCTTCTGATTGGAGATTCCCTGGCCTGGGTCTCCCCACTCTTGGAGTCCTCAGGCACCCCCCTCAACCAGCTTGTAGCCTTTATTGAGGCGATGGCTGGAATCGTTGGGTACCCACATCAGGCACACAGTGGAACAGGTCCATCAGACACTGAAATAGGACTGCTGTTCTGTGTCTAGTTATGCCACAGAATTAGGTTCCTACCTGCAGATGTAGGAATGAAGCCACTCAAAACTTTTACTTTTGCCAGGGGCTCCAGCGAGATACTGAAGATTATATGGCCCAGTTTGAATTTCCAACAACCCTGGATGAGATTATTGACATTTGTATTTGAATTGATGTTTACCTGTTGGAACATTGTCTGGAGAAGTGAGCCATACATCAGGCTCCAGAACCTTTCAGAAAGCCAGAAGGATCTATAGTCCCACCAATGGAGCTCATGTAGGTAGAGACAATAAGAAAGAGATACCCTGGAGGAAAAGGTATGCAGGAGGTCTCTGCTTCTACTGTGGGGAGGTTGGGCACTTTGCTTGGGCCTGTCCCCAAAAGGGTATTCCCAGCTCATTGGTGGGAAACTGACTGGCCCAGCCTCAATAAAGGGCTGCAGTGTGGATCAATTACCTATTTTTCAACCATCCCTTCTGACCTCTACCAGAATCTCTATAACTGCCACGGACCAAGAATCCCTTTACTAGTTCCCCTCCACCAAACCAGCACCCAACCATGGCTGACATCTACCATTTGGCCCTCTTGGACACAGGGACTTCAGGACTTGGCCTTTGCCATATAGCATTAGATTCCAGTTTAGAGACTCCCAATGTAGTAGATGGAGTGGATGGATCCGCCCTGTCCTTGGGCCCCATCACCCAGGAAATAGTCCTTCTGGAGGTATGGATAGGTGCACATGGGGACCTCCTTTGCTTTGATTTAATTAATTCCCTCATCTTTTCAGTCTTCCTAGGGGCACCTTGGATGTCCTGTCTGAACCCAGACATCCTGTGGGAGCAGAGGGAACTCCAGTTTGATTATGTGTACTATGGACAAACATGGTTTCTTGGACTTCCTCTGGCCAGGGCCAAGATCAGGTGTAAGGCCAAACCTGCTAGGCTCCATGCCCTTGGCAGAGGGATCACAGCTCATACCACCAAACAGCATTGTTCTGATATCCAGTGACCCATGTCTCCCAGCAATATACCTGGCTGATGTGTTCACTAAGAAGGAGGTGAATAAACTTCCCTTACGTTGCCCATATGATTGCTTCATTGACATGCTGGGAGAACAAATCCCATTTGGATACATCTACTCCCTCTCTGGACCAGATCTTAAGACCCTCAAGGAGTATATTAAGGACAACCTTCAAAAAGAGTTTGTTAGGCCCTCCACATCCCCAGCTGGGGCCCCAGTTTTCTTTGTAACTAAGACAGACAACTCTCTCCAACCCTGTATGATCTATAGAGCTGTAAATAAAGTCACTATTCAAAATTGCTATCTGCTCCCATTGATCCAAGAATTGCTGGACCAGCTCTACCCTTCCAAGCTATTCACCAAATTGGACCTTCATTGGGGCAAACAACCTCATTTGCATTTGTGAAAGTGACAAATGGAAAACTGCCTTCAGGTTACAATACAGTCATTTTGAGTATTTGATGATGCCTTTTGAGATTTCTAACACTCCTGAGACTTTTCCTGACTTTAATGTCACCCTTGAAGCACAGAACCACAAAGGCAGGGAGTGGAGCCAGGCCGCTGCCAACATCCTCAGGGGGATCCTCTTGGAGCACTCCCTGGTGGACGTCTGGCATGCTTGTCACCCTAACGACACAACCACCTTCATCTTCATCAAGGTGGAGGAGGAGCAGGTGCACCACTCCCAGTTGGACCACATTTACATCTCGATGCTCCACACTGCCCAGGTCGACCCCTCTAGTTTTAGGTTGGCCCCCCTTAGTGACCATCATCTTGTCTACACTCCTGAACACTTCATAAATGACATTTTTTCAGGACATACTGGACCAGTTCATGATTATATACCTAGATGATATTTTAATATTTTCCAAGGACCCTGACTAGCATGAACATCATGTTTGCGTAGTGTTGCAATGGTTTAGGAGCCACTGCTAATACACCAAGTTGGAAAAATATAAATTTGATGTTTCGGTTCTTAAAGTATGTAATCATGCTTGAAGGGTTGTCTATGGACCTGAGGAAGGTCTCTGCCATCTTAGACTGGCAACCACCAAAGGATGTCTGAGGGGTGCAGCACTTCCTTGGTTTCACCAATTTCTTCGGCAATTCATAAAGGGGTTCTACAAACAGGTGGCCCCAATCACTGCTTTTCTTAAGAAAAGGGCAGCTTCACATGGATCCTGGAATCCCAGGCTGCCTTCAAGCCTTCACTTCAGCCCCCATTTTGATATACCCAGACACTGCCCAGCCTTTCCTGGTAGAGACTGATGCCTCTATCTGTGCTATTGGGGCTGTACTGGCCCAACTGGTGGGGACACATGGACTTCCCCATCCATGTGCCTACTTTTCTAGGAAGCTGACTCCTGCCAAGTGCAATTATAATATCCTGGACTGGGCCCTTTGAGCAATCAAAGTAGCATTTGAAGAATAGTGGCACCATTTAGAAGGGCCTTGGTTCCCAGTGCAGATACCAGCTGACCATAAAAATCTGGAATACTTGCAGACCACCCAGAATCTCAACCAGAGATCAATAAGATGGTCTCTGTTCTTTAGCTGGTTTAATTTCAAAGTCATCTACCACCCCAGCACCAAGAACAGTAAGGTGGATGCCCTGTATTGAAAAGTCCAAGGAATCTTATCAGAGCCACTGTAGACTAGGACCAGGTAACATGGCTCTGTTCTCTAATTACCCAGTGTCTGTTAGCTTCTCAACTCTGACAGGACTCAGAAGGGGCAGAATCATCCCCCACACCAGATTTCCAGTTTCATGATGGGCTTCTGTGGTACAAGTGGTACCTGTACATACGAGAGAGAGAACTATAGGTTTAAGTCCTATGGCAGTACCATTATGCTCCATTTGTGGGACACTTTGGACTTGCCAAAACCTCTAGCCTAGCCCTCCAAAGTTTCTGTTGGCCCTGATTTCAGCAGAACATGCAGAGCTATATCTATTCCTGTGAGATTTGCACTCACACCAAGACCCTACATACAAAGCCACTGCACCTCCTTCAGCCACAACCAACACCAGGGCAACCTTGGTACACAATATCTGTTGATTTTTCCACAGACCTGCTCCTCATTCTTTGTCAGCCAAGCAGACTAGTGGTAGGAGATTTTCTTACCAACATAGCTCATATTTCAGGCCTTGCCCTCAGAACACCACAGCTCGTGAGACTGCACGGCTATTTTACTGGTCAGTTTCCAGCTGCATGTTTTTTTTCACAAGCACTGTTTCAGACTGTGGACCACAATTCATCTAATTTCTGGAGGGAACTTCTGAAGCTATTAGACATCCAGCCACTCACCTTATCAGCCACAAACCAATGGGTAGACAAAATGGATCACTCATACACAAATAGTATCTCCTGTGCTTTCTAAATTACCACCAAGATAGTTAGATCTCCCTACTTCCCTCACAGAATTCACATACAATAATACTGAACACACCTCCACCTGCCAGTCTTGTTTTTTTTTTTCTCTAATTATGGTTTCCACCCATATTTTCATTTCCTACCTCTCCAGCGCTTCCACATACCAGCTGTGGATAATCTAGTTATGCGTTTCCACCAGGTCCAAAGGGAATTAAAGGAGCACTTGGAAGCTACCAAGGAGCTCTACAAGAAATTTGCAAACTAAAGTCACCAGGAATCACCAGTTTTCTCAGGAGAATAAGGTTTGGTTGTCTACACAGAGATCCAAACAGCCACCCAGTTAGTAACCAAACTTGACTACCAATGCCTAGGTCCCTTTCCCATCACCACACAGATTAATCCAGTTACCTACAGGTTAAGGCTCCACAGAACAATGAGAACGTATCCAGTCTTTCATGTTTCATTACTAAAACCTCATAAGGAAAACCCATTTCCAGACTGTATGCCTGAAACTCCTTCACCTCCCGTGTAGGTCCAGGGACAGAAAGAATTCCTGGTCCATCAGATCATGGATTCAAAGAGGATCAGGGTGAAACTACATTATCTGGTAGACTGAAGGGGTATGGTGTGGAAGAATGCTTCTGGGAACCAGCCAGTAATGCCCAGGCACTAGATCTAATCAGGGAGTTTTATCAGCAGGGATCCCTGTTTTCTCTGTTTAAAAACAGCAAATTCTCTGATAAAAATGTAAATTCTCTGATTAAAAAACCTAAAATTCACATTTTTTTCTGCAATTAAAATTAAACACATATATTTAGAATTTATTTTAAATAATAATATTTATTTTAAATAATAAAATAATATTCTGCCTCAATAATTGTAATAAAGTAAATTCTAAATACAGATGAAATTTGGCATTTGATTTAGGGTTTTTTATCACAGGACATCAGAGCTCCTCCTGCCCTTTCACTCACCAGGACACAAGCCTAGCTGGTGTAATGTGCCCCACCCACTTTGTGGCACTGAGCAGCCTTGGTATGCCAATGCCCTGCCCCTGCCCATGTTGTTGCAACTCACTCCCCACCCTCCTAGATTTCTGCACCCACAGCAGGGTGCGGGGCTGCAGCAGGACTGGACCAGTTCCGGGCAGGAGCCGCCTCAGCAGCCCACTGGGTGCAACCCAGCACTGAAGGTAATGCTACACCACCATCGTGAGGCATGGCAGTGGCATAGAGTTGTGCTCCCTGTTGCTCTCAGGCAAACCAAGGGATACCTCAGTTTGGTGGTGATGGCTGCATGCCTCCCATGCCGGGTCCTCATGCTAGATCATGGAGGTATCTCCTGCCCAGAGCTGGTCAAATCCACTGCAGCCCTATGCTCTGCTATGGGAACAGAAATCTTGTGGGGCCTTTGCCTCCCCCATGGCCTGTGCCACTTCCACCCCCATAGACTTACCTGGAGGGAGCTGCAGAAGCTGCTATCCACCACGGTCTGGTTGCTACATGCATGTGCACATGACATGTATGTGGAGTCCCCCATCTAATTGCTCCTCCATCCCAAACAAGAGGAACCTGTGATTTCTCACAATTTTCTCCTTTAAAAGAGAAAATCCATGTTTTTCCACAGCAAACAGAATACCTGGATTCCTGTTTATCAGACTCATCTACCTTCCCATGTGGGGTCTGCTCCCTTTTGGGGTCTCTGGTGTGCCAGCTGGAGGAGCTCCAGATCACAGTCCAGAAACTGCATGCCATCAGGGACTGTGAGCAGGACTCTCATAGTTGGTAGGGTCTGACCCTTCTGACCCTACCAACTAGGTCCTTCTCCCCTGGGAGCTGGAGGGTAGACCACGGTCTCCCTCCAGGACAAGGGAGGACACCTCCCATTCTGTCCACTCAGGGGGATGGACCAAGGTGGTCAAGGGCCCTAAGGCCCACTGCACCAAGGCCCCACCCCCCTGGAGCTCAGCAACAGGTACAAACCTCTTGGAGCCCCAGCAGAACCTGCTAAGTTGCCAGCTCCTGCAGGTAACACAGGCTCAACTGCAGCTACCACCCTCGCTGTCCCCAAGACAAAATACAAAGTTTTTGTCATGGGAGACTTCATCCTGAGGGGGACTGAGGGAGTAATCTGCCGCCCTGACCCCTTAGCCCGGGAAGTCTGCTGCTTCCCAGGGGCCTGCATCTGAGACATTGCAGAGAAGATCCCTAAGTTCCTCCAGCCCAAAGACCACTATCCCATGCTCCTTATTCATGTGGGCACCAATGACACGGCTCAGAGCACTCCCAGCTGGGTCATGAGGTGCTACAGGGATTTGGGAGCGGGGCTAAAGGGTCTGGGGTCACAGGTGGTGTTTTCTTTGATCCTCTCAGTCTCGGGGTATGGGCTGAGGAGGGAGAGGAGGATCCAGGTAGTTAGCCAAAGACCGTGGTGTTGGTGTCATCAGGAAGGTTTTGGCTTCCATAAGCAGCCCACTCTTTGGTGAGAGAGGCAGCGAGCTACTGGGAAGAGATGGCCTCCGCCTCTCTCCACTGGGGAGGAAGCTCTTCTCAGCCAAGCTGGCTGACCTGCTCCACCCGGGCTTTAAATTAAGCCCACTGGGGGATGGGGGGGACTACTGCCACTACTGCCTCACTGAGCAATCCTCGGAAGGCCAGCAGTCCAAGGCACTTAAGGCAGCCCACCCCTGCCCCAGCCCTGGTACAATTTGTGGACAAGGCAAGAGCCCCCAAGGGGACACTTGCCTGCCTGTACACAAATGCCAGGAGCTTGGGGAATAAGCAGGAGGAACTCATCCTCCTGTTTAACACAAATAATTACAGGGCTCAGTCCTTAGGCCTGCACTGTTCAACATCTTCATCAGTGACTTGGACGAGGGGGTGAAAAGCACCTTGTTCAAATTCGCAGATGACACTAAGATGTGGGGAGAAGTGGACATGCTAGAAGGGAGGGACAGACTGCAATTGGATCTGGACAGGTTACAGGGGTGGGCAGATGAGAATAAGATGGGATTTAATACTGACAAGTGCAGGGTACTGCACCTAGGGAAAAAGAACCAGGAGCTACAGAACCTACAAGCTGGGGAACTCCCCTCTTGTCAGCACAGAGGCAGAAAAGGATCTTGGAGTCTATAATGATTCTAAGATGAACACGGGCCGCCAATGTGGGGACGCAGTCAGGAAGGCTAATCGCACCTTGTCATGCATCCACAGATGCATCACAAGCAGGGCCAAGGAGGTGATCCTCCCCCTCTATGCGACACTGGTCAGACTGCAGTTGGAGTACTGCATCCAGTTCTGGGCGCTGCATTTCAGGAGGGATGTGGACCACTCACATGATCAGGGGTCAGCAGGGCAGGCCCTATGAGGAGAGTCTACAAGACCTGAACCTGTTCAGCCTCCACAAGAGAAGGCTGAGAGGGAATCTGTGGCCATCTATAAACTGGCCAAGGGAAACCAGCAGTCAATAGGAGAGTTCCTGTTCCCCCGAGCACTACTGGGAGTAACAAGGAATAACGGCCATAAGTTGACTGACAGTAGATTCAAGCTAGATATCAGGAGGCACTACTTCACAGTTAGGGTGGCTAGGATCTGGAACCAACTTCCAAGGGAAGTGGTGCTCACTCCTACCCTGGGGGTCTTCAAAAGGAGGCTAGATAGACACCTTGCTGGGGTCTTTTGACCTTAGCATTCTTTCCTGCCCATGGCAGGGTGTCAGACTTGATGATCTGCTCAGGTCCCTTTTGACCCTACCAACTATGAAACTATGACATAGGGATAACAGAGACCTGGTGGGGCTCCACACATGACTGGACCATGGGTATAGATAGCTATACGCTGTACAGGAGGGATCAAGTAGATAAAAGGGGCAGGGGTGTAGTTCTCTATGTTAAGGAAATCTATACATCTCTGCAAGCTGATCTTGGTGACAGGGTGGATGACTGGAGACCCTCTGGGTTAAAATCCAAGGGGAACATGGCACAGGGGACACAACGGTGGGAGTCTACTACAGACCTCCCACCCAAAGCCAAGAGCTTGACCAGGAGTTCACCTGGGAACTGGCTGAGGCTGCATGCTCCAGGACCATGGTTGTCATGGGTGACTTCAACTATCCAGACATCTCGTGGGAGGATCACTCAGCAAAATCCGAGTGGTTGCAAAGCTTCCTATCATGCATGGATGACCTCTACCTGACCCAAGAAGTCTACTGGCCAACGAGAGGTAAAGCGCTGCTCGACCTGGTACTGGCAACTGGGGATGACCTAATAAATGACCTAGTGATCGATGGGAAGCTGGGTGACAGCGACCATGAGGTGATCACCTTCACCATCTGTCGTAAAGCTGGCAAGTCAGTCAGCAGCACTGAAGTCCTTGACTTCAGGAAAACTGACTTTGACAAGCTCAGGAGGCTTGTCAATGAGGCCCTAAGGGACCACAACCCCAGGGGGAGGGGAGTTCAGAAAGAGTGGTTGTTCCTCAAAGGAGCAATCCTCAATGCATAAGCTAATTCTATTCCATCTCGGAGGAAAGGCAGCAAGAGGGCACAGCAGCCCCCCTGGCTCCCCAGGGATCCAGCAGACCTCCTGAGGCTAAAAAGAAAGGCCTACAATGGATGGAGGATGAGATTCACCTCCAAGGAGGATTATTCTGCACTGGTCTGGTGCTGCAGGGAGCAAACCAGGAAAGCCAAGGCTGCAACTGAACTCCAACTAGCTTTGAGTATCAAGGACAATAAAAAGTCCTTTTTCAGACATGTGGGGAGCAAGAGGAAAGCAAGGGCAACATTGGGCCCCTGCTAAACCAGATGGGACATCTGACAACTGATGCCCAGGAAAAAGCCAGCCTATTAAATGGGTATTTTGCATCGGTCTTTCATTAGTCCCACTGGACGCCCATGCCCACTACGGGGCAGGGAGGTCTGGGTGAGGATGATCCCCTGCCCTCCATCAATGCTGACCTCATGAAGGAACACCTTGAGATGATGGATACCTTCAAGTCAGCCGGCTCTGACAATCTACACCCCAGGGTACTCAAGGATCTGGCGAGCATCATAGCCCCTGATATGGATATTTAAGAACTCCTGGCGCTCTGGTGAAGTGCCTGAAGACTGGAAGAAGGCCAATGTGGTGCCTATCTTCAAGAAAGGGAGGAAAGCGGATTCAGCAAACTACAGGCCCATCAGCCTGACCTCTATCCTGGGGAAGGTCTTAGAAAAGCTCATTAAAGAGGCCGTCCTTAATGGACTGGCCGATGCCAACATCCTGAGTGATGGCCAGCATGGTTTTGTTGTGGGTAGGTCTTGCTTGACCAATCTCATTTTGATTATCAGGTGACCCTTCACCTGGACAAGAGAGAAGAGATTGATGTCATATATCTTGACTTCAAAAAAGCCTTCAATCTGGTATCCCATGATCACCTCTTGGCAAAACTGGCCAACTGTGGCCTTGGGTCCACCACGATCTGCTGGCTGGGAAATTGGCTCCGTGTTCGGACCCAGTGGATGGTAATTGATGGAGGTCAATCATTATGGTGCCCTGTGACCAGTGGGGTCCCCCAAGGCTCTGTCTTTGGACCTGTAGCAGAAAGCCCCCTTTTCCTCTTGCCTGCATTTGCTCTCCTCTCTTTGGATATGTTTCTCTTTTTCTACCTTTTCTTCCTTCCTCTCTCTTTCACTTTAAGATAAGGAATTGTGTTTTAAAATTTGTATGTGTGCATTTTGTATCTCCCCTTGTAGTTTGGTATTTTTATCTATTTGTGTGCCATGGCATTTGTAGCTTATATTTTATACTCCTCACATTTCAACTAAATGTGTTTAGTTTCATAAGTAAATTATACATTGTAACAATGTTAACAAGGGCAGGAATCAAACTGCCCTTCCCTGTATCAGGCTGGCCCCTGAAAGAGCGAGTGAATCAGTGATTGAATGTGTATCAAGGTAGCACACAGCAATTAACACCTGGAAGCTGCAGATCAGCCAACAGAAGAACTCAATAGAAGACAATGTAACAACTGGGAAATCTCTAAACGACACTGATCAAGGGCTAGAAGCCCTGGCCTGAGTTAATCAACGCCAGAGACCAACTTTTGGGCTGAATATCTCCATATCGACCACTCCCAGAACCCTATTCTAAATTCATCAATGGACTCCCAAGCCTGCACGTACATGCGGACGACCCCTGGGACTGACATATGTCGTCCAGTAGCCACCGATGGGGGGAAGTCCCACGAGGGTCAATGACTCCTGGATTGGGCAAACCTGAAAACTGGGGAGTCACCCAAGTCTGCCAGGGACAGATAAAAGGCAGTGAAAAGTGACCCTCAGTGGCACCCTCTTGATCTCCAGCTCGACCAGACCTGTCCAGCCAGAAGGACCAGCCGGCGACCCCCTTCTGGAAGATAACACCACGCTGAAAGAAGACTCAACAACAGACTCCAGCGCTTGTAGGATAGGTATACCTGACTCTGTAGCCTGCTACTGTGTGTGTGTGTATGTGCGTGCATGTGTGTGTGTGTGGGGACCAGCCCCAAGGTTTATGATTACAGTGTTTCAATCCACCTAATAAACTAGAATTTTAAGGATCCTGAGTTGGACATTTGTAGCCAACAGACCTATATTGTTCAACATCTTCATTAATTATGTGGACATTGGAGTTAGAAGCGGACTGGCCAAGTTCGCCGATGACACCAAACTCTGGGGCAAAGCATCCACACCTGAAGACAGGAGGGCAATCCAGGCTGACCTGGACAGGCTCAGCAAATGGGCAGATGAGAATCTGATGGTGTTTAACATTGAAAAAATGCAAGGTTCTTCACTTTGGGAGTAAAAACCTGCAGCATCCTTATAGGCTTGGCAGTGCTACGCTGGCTAGCACTACAGAAGAAAGGGACTTGGAGGTCATCATTGACCACAAGATGAACATGAGCCTTCAATGCAGTGCTGCGGCTAGTAAAGCGAGCAAAATGCTGGCTTGCGTCCATAGATGCTTCTCAAGCAAATCCCAGGACATCATTCTCCCCTTGTACTCAGTCTTGGTGAGGCTGCAGCTGGAGTACTGTGTCCAGTTTTGGGCCCCACAATTCAAAAAAGATGTGGAGAAGCTTGAGAGAGTCCAGAGAAGAGCCACGTGCATGATCAGAGGTCAGGAAAACAGACCTTATGATGACAGGCTGAGAACTATGGGGCTCTTTAGCCTGGAAAAGTGCAGGCTCAGGGGTGATCTGATGGCCACCTATAAGTTTATTGGGGTTGACCACCAGTATCTGGGGGAACGTTTGTTCACCAGAGAGCCCCAAGGGATTACAAGGTTGAATAGCTATAAACTACTACAAGACCGTTTCAGGCTGGATATAAGGAAGAATTTATTTACTTTGTGAGCCCCCAAGTTCTGGAATAGTCTGCCATTGGAGGTGGTTCAAGCACCTACATTGAACACCTTCAAGAGAAATTTGGATGCTTATCTTGCTGGGATCCTATGACCCCATCTGACTTCCTGCCCCTAGGGCAGGGGGCTGGACTCGATGATCTTCCGAGGTCCCTTCCAGCCCTAATGTCTATGAAATCTATGAAATCTAAACAAACCTGGCTCTAGGCATCTGGAAGCTTCACTTGAGGAGGGTGGGGTAGATGTAAGGCCTCTGCACTGCAGTTGGGCAACTAGGTCCATTAAGCAGGGCCAGCTGAGCCTCAGCTTGCTGACTGGTTAAAAGACCTCTTGTAGGACATGACCTCTGTTGCACAACAAGCTGGCTTCAGTCTGTGAATTTCTCTTGCCTGTGTAACTTCCCTGGTGCCTGCTCCTGCATTCCTGACCATGTACTCAGCTGCTGAAGTTCAGAACCTTTGTTTTACTTTATGTTGCTTCCTGACATCTGCTTCTGGTAACCCTGGTTTGACTTCAGCATCTCTGACTTCAGATGCTAGTATGCCAGTAATCAAGCTTTTTTTCTTTTGCTTATTGTTTGTCTACTACCCCTGGGAATTCTTCCTCCCTCCTCCCATTCACTCTATTTTCTATTCTTAACTGCTCAACTGTTTGCTTCCTTCCAAGAGTTGCTTGCTTCCTTCAACCTGTTGCTGTTGTCTAAAATAGCATCAGACCTGATGGAAAACTCTTTGCATTTACAAACAAATCAAGTTTCAGCTTAATTTTATTCCAACCATAGTTGTTTCAATAAAATACACCACACAAACACATCCTTGCCTTTCACATCATTCCTGAACCATCAGGGCTACAACATCACTCTAACACTACTATGACTAGAATGTAGGCAGTTCAGAGCAACAGATAAATCAGGATTACTTCTAGGCATCTGAAGCAGAATCTGTGTCCAAAACACAAATTAAAGATCCATACTGAAGTCAGGATACTGTATTTACTGAAATTATTTGAGCATGGTGTAATAGGGGACCCCTAACCCCTGTTAATTTAGTGGTGCAAGGTGGGGTAGTACAGGGAGGATAGCTGGCAGTCCAGGATACCTGTTGCTAGAGGAAGAGTCAGCTGATCAAGTGCAGCTTTCAGGAAGGCTAGCTAAAAAAGGCAGTTGGTGCAAGATCCTGTTACACATGGTTGGGCAAGAGTTGGGGCATATAATGTAAATAAGGCTAGGCTCATCACAAAGTTCAAGAAAAATACATTGTGCAGATGACTGAAAGTCCACTCAATCCTATGGATGATTGATTGTTGTTGTGGTCTGAGTTCTCTTCTTCTCAGCTGCCATCTCCCTGCAGACTTCCTATGCTTGTCAGTGATACGTGTAGTGAGTTTGGTGCTCAACATTAGATACATAATGCAACAAGAGCATGATGTTGGACCTAAGGTCCACAACCTACTCAATGAAATGAAAATTATCATAAAGAACAGCCATTCAGGGAGCAGGCATAAGGGCCTGCTGTTATGTCCGAACTGCTCAGTCTGTTTGGTTATCAAGGGGTGGAAAAGGCAACAGGATGTAAGTCACGAAAAACACATAACTGATACACAGCATTGTCCTGGAACCCCCTCCTCCCTTCCCCCACCACACAGTCTGCCTTTTTTTAGGCTTAAGAGCATCTAGGATGAGATTTGTTGGCTCCTTACAATCCCCTTCTCTTGTCTTTCTGTAGGAACTCCCAGGGGGTCAAGCGAACGTCAGGCCTATACCTGTTTCTCTGTACTGAGCGGAGTATCCTAGACATGACTGCTTTCTCCTTATTCAATGAAGGCCATTTTCAGTGCAAGCCTTACCTATAATTTACTAATTCTGGCACATGAGTGTTTTGTCCAGAGGCATATTCCACCCATAACTGAAACCAGCAAGAGTCACAGAACAATTAATAAAACAATGGGGTGCAACATCAAATTTAAAAGCCCAATTGCCATGGGTGACCACTCAAACAGGGATTACCACCAGCTGATCTTTGAGTCACCCTTGAGCAAAGCTTTAGTGTTTATGTTCAGTCCATTCTCAGTGCCAAAACCAGTTCAGTTCTTGTGGCTTTTTTTCGTAAGTCCTTTTAACAGCTGGTGTTTGCTTTTAAAGGTCTGCAGCGTTTCCCAAATATGTTGGCCCATGCCTAAGTTAATGTGCACTAAATCTACAATGTTATCAGTCCAATCAATATTAACAGTTGTGGTTTCTAATCCTAGGACTGCAGAGTACTGCTGCTTCAACTGGAGGCTGCTTGTAAGCTTAGCAGTAAGCAGAGATCCATCACTCTGGGGTAAGTAGCTCAGGTGTGGGACTCCCTTGAAGAGGCTTTTTGCTGTGCTAGTGACGTAGAGTGGCTGACTGCTAGAGTGTTAGCTTAATACCTGGTGTGTATGTTTGGGTTCTTTCTTCCTTCCCCCCTCCATGGTATGTGTTTGCTTCTCTCTCTTTTTCTTCTTTTTTTCTGTCCTCTATAGTGAGTGAGTAACAAGGCTTGTTCTGGGTGAGGCTGATTTAGGTAACTGAGGGGTGGAGCTAGGATAGGCAACCTTATAAAAAGGCAGTCTCCAGTAAACCCTGGGAGCAATGCAGGAAACAGAAAAGTAGTTTTCTTAGCAAGCTTGCCTGAGCAGGATGTTATGGAGTAAACTTCAGTAAACTAAATCACAAAAAGGAAGCTTATAAGTGGAAACTTGGATAAATAACTAGGAAATAATATAAGAGTATTGCTGGGCATGCAGGGATGAAGTCAGGAAGGCTAAAGTGCAATTGGAGTTGTAGCTGGCAAGGGATGTGAAGGATAACAAGAAGGGTTTCTACAAGTACAGGCAGTCCTCGACTTATGACTGTTTGAGTTATGACAAGCGCCATTTATGACCTTTGTAAATTACAACATTGTTTTGAGGTTCTGATGGGGTTTTGACTTTATGACACTGGACACAGCTGGCTACAGCTGGTAAGTCTGTTGTGGGGGGTGCAGATCAACACCCACACAGCAAGGGAGGGATTGGGGCTGGGCTGGGACAGGGGCTGCCCAGTGGATGGAGCAGCATGGGAGGGGTGGGACAGCTCCTGCCAGTGTGTGCTGCCAGTCTAGGAGGACATGGGGGGGGGGGGCATGTGCCCCTAGAAATGCGTGGGGTGGATGGGGCCAGGGCTGCACTGGGCTGTGCTTTGGGCCAGTAGTGGAAAGCCCTGGGAGCGGGGGCTATGCCCTCCTGCCACTCACACACCTGGGGTGGGGCAGAGCCACTATGCTGCCTCTGGACAAGCGGCGTGCAGCGGCCAGAGCTGCCTCAGCCTCCCCATGCCTCCCGTCCCCAGCCTGCCCTGGCTGGGTGAGCGGTGGCAGAGCATGGGGGGACATGTGCCCCTGGATCTGTAAGAGGCAGGCAGGGCCAGGGCTGCACTGCACTGTGCTCTGGGTGGGTGATGGGGGTTATGGCAAATTTTAGGGTGGCTGCAGCCCCCTATAGCCCCTGCTCTACCACCTGCCCTGCCCTGATCTGGGGGCACATGCCTTCCCCCCCCCCCAATGCCCTGCTGCCACTTGCCCAGTTGGGGTGGGGAAGAGCATAGCCATCCTGGTGGTGCAGGGAGGCTTGGGCAGCTCTGGCCACTGTGCACCACTTGTCTGTAGGCAATGCAGCAGCTGTGCCCCACCCCAGCTGGGCAAGCGGCAAAAGGGCATAGCCACTGCTCCCAGCACCTTCTGCCACCCACCTGGAGCGCAGCCCTGGCCCTGCCCACTCCATGCAGATCTGGGGGCACATGCCCCTCCCATGCCATCCCAGACTGGTGGCCGGAGCAGTGGTGAGACCCACTGGATGAGCCACCAGACGAGCAGCTCCCCGACTGGCAGCCCACAGTGGTGGGAGCTGCTCACCCCTTCCCTGTGCCACCCTGCACTGGCTGGGCAGCCCAGCCCCTATCCTACCCCAGCCCCAATCCCTCCCTCACTGCAGGGGCATTGGTCTGACCCCCTCCCCCCCCCCCCACACACAACAGACTTACCAGCTGGAGACAGCTGTGTTGAGCATGGTAAAGGAACCAATACCCCATTTATAATATTGTTCCTATGGGAAAACTGGTTTCAAGGTAGAATGTTTTGACTTAACATGCGGTTTTCAGGAACAAATTATGTCATAAGTCTGAGGACTGCCTGTGTGTCAGTAGCAAGAGGAGGATCAGGAAAAGTGCAAGTTCCTTTCTGAATGGGGAAAGCAACCTTGTGACAGAGGATGCAGAAAAGGCTGAAGTGCTCAATGCCTTCTTCACCTCAGTCTTCACAGGCCAACCATGGCCTGTGATAAAAGCAAAGTGAAGGAGCATGTGTGCGTAGAAGGAGAGAGATGTGGGGTAGGGGGAATTGAGAGAAGAGGGGAGGGAAAGTGCTGAAATGGGGAAAATCTGTGAGGGTGGAGAATAAAGGTAGTAAGAACAGGGGGTAATGAAGGGGAAAGGTAGCAGTGAAAGCACACCCTAAACCACCCAGGCTTCCTCATAATGGAGTAGGTGCCCCATTACACAATGGTCCAAACAGAGACCATCATATCCTGGAAGGGAATGCATGGATGAGGCAGTGGTATTGATGTAAAGCTTTCAAATCTTTGACAATTGGTAGATATTCTTGGGAGGAAGACAGCAATCAAGAGATGGGATCCATCTCATGAGAATGGGGAAGACCATCTTTGGGTGTCATATGGCTAATCTAGTAAGGAGGGCCTTAAACTAGTTTCTGCAATCAAAGGATAGCAATCAAAACCCTTCATCAATAGAGCACACAGTCCAGGGAGGAAAGGACTTGAAGAAGCAATTTAATTCTGGGAAAAGACCAGGGAGCTACAGGACTGCAACAAGTGGTGCAAAAAGGAAGCAAGTAGCTCAAAATGCAGAATACATCCAGTGCATGTATACAAATGCAAGAAGTATGGGGAATTAACAAGATGAGTTGGAACATGAAGCTTGTGAAAAGAACTGTGATCTGATTGGCATCATAGAGACCTGATGGGACTGCTCTTACGTCAATATTGAGGGTTACACCCTGTTTTGGAAGGACAGGATTAGGAAAAAAGGTGGTGGTCTTGCTTTCTATGTAAAAAAACTCATACACTTGTTCCCTGATTCAGGAGGAAGAGGACAAGAGAACATAATTCATTTGGATGAAGATGAAAGGTGAAAGATGCAGCATTAATATAATGATGGTGATTTAGTACAGGCCACCTAATAAGGAAGAGGAAGTGAATAAGATAATCTGCAAGCAAGTGACAAATCTGTCTAAAAGCTTTGCAATGGTACTGATGATAGACTTCAATTTTCCAGACATCGGCTGGAAGAACAATGTATCCAAACATAAAATGTAAAGCCAGTCAGGAGACTTGTGTGGAGAACAACTTTCTGTCCCAGAAAGTGGAGGATACAACTACTGGATCATCTATCTTGGATCGTGTCCTGATCAACAGGGGAGAATTAGGGGGGGGATATGAAGGTGATGGGTAACTCGGGAGGAAATGATCACAATATGATAGAATTCTGGCTCCTGAGACAGGGAAAGCATGAGGTCAGCAACATTTGGATGCTAGATTTCAAAAAGGTGGATTTCATTCGAGTCAAGGAGTTAATATGCACGGTGCCATGGGAGGATAGGTTGAAGGATAAAGAGACCCAAGAGGGTTGGGAGTTTCTAAAAAGTACAATATGAGAAGGCAAACAAAAAACTGTCCCAACGCAATGGAAGCACAAGAAGAATGGCAAGAGACCAATGTAACTGTACAATGTGCCTCAAATGCAAAAGGAAAGGATACAGGCTATGGAAGAATGGCTAGGTCATCAAGGATGCATACCATGAACTAACAAGAACCTGCAGGAGCAAAATCAGGAAGGCAAAGAAAGAATGAGTTGCACCTGCAAAGGCAGTTAAGGACAACAACAAGAGGCCAAAGTTCCATAAGTAAGTTGGCCAGAAAAAAAGGACCAAAGAAGCTGTGGGTCCTCTGTTAACAAGCCAGAGGCAACTCCCAACTTGGGGGTGGACAAAATATGGGCTACAGGCTGGATCTGACCTCCCAGTTGCTTGTATCCAGCCCACAGCTACCCCTGCAGCACTCTGCATGGGGCCAAGTCCTGCCTGGGGCAGTCTATGCCATGCTCACATCTTACCCATCCTGTGCCTGCCAAAGGCACCACCCTGGCCATCATGCTCAGTTTCCCAGTAGGGCTGGTCCAGCTGCTGCTGCAGCTGCCTGGAACTGTGCTCCTCCTTCCTCTATTGATACTGCTTGGCTTCTACCCACCTCAAGTGGCACCTCTTCTGCCTGCCCCTGCTGTGCCACTCTGGGCATCAGGTAGCACAGGGTAGTGGCAGCATTTGTGGTGATGCACACTAGGCATCACATACATCCAGCCAGGCAGGGGGGAAGCTGCAGTTGAGTGACTCTTGCTCCAGTGTATGGGGCTTCGGCTCCAGCTCCCAGCCACCTTCCATCCAATTGGCCACCTCATGTGATAACGAGTGGGCAGACAAGTGAGTGAAAGACAGCTAGAGCAGTGGAGCAGGGGCAAGGGGGGGAGCTGCTGGAGGTGTGGGGGACCAAGAAGAACCCAGGCAGAACCTGGAATAGCTCTGCTGGGAAGATGAGTACACTGGCTGGGGCCCTTGGTCAGGGCCAGGGCAAGGGGTGGGGCTGGGATGCTGCTGTGGGCAGGAGCATGGTGTAGGCTGCCCCAGGCAGGAACGAGCAAGGCTTGGCCTCATGTAAAGTGCCGTGGGAGCAGCTGTGGCCCAGATGCTGGGAGCCAAGTCCATATGATGTCCTGGTTAAGGGGTCCCACGAACAGAACAATGGCTCTAGTCAGCTTGGGTGCCCAGTGAATGGTGGTCCTCTCCATTGTTGCAGCCTCTGCCTGATCTCCTTGCTGTCAATGCTGCTGAAGGTGGGTTACCAGGGCCATTGGCTCAAGATGGCTTGTACCTTTTGATGCAAGGTGTCTCCTCTGTAAGAAATCCCCATTATCCCTACTACTCTCCTCGGTGTCATCCTGCAGAGGGGATGTATTCACTGCATACTCCCTGATGGCAACGATCTTTCCTTGACTAGCCTGGAGTTGGGTACGCAAGTTTATGATCTCTTCCTAGCGATGACAATGGGAGGCTACCTGTTCCCATTCTGATTTTCCAGCATACATAATATTGGATCTACACAATAAAATAAAATCTAATATAATGAGCAGCCAATCAGAGAGCGGGCACAAAGTTCTGCTAAACACACACCCACACACACTCTCAATCTTTTCCTGGGCTCAGCAGTGTTTAGGATGTGGCCTGCCAGGGGATCTTCCATACCCCTTACACTACTCAATTTAAAGCATTTTTTCTATGGTTATAAATGATGAAGTATAAAAAATCATTAAAATAAATCTTATTTAATTTCATGTCTAAAAGAAACCTACTTCCTGACCTAGAAATTCAATCCAGTGAATAAAGCTGCCCTAGTAATGACACACAGTTCATTAATAGAGCTTTACAGAAAAAAACACTTGGCTAAATAATTAAATAATAATTTTCTGACATCTGTCTCTGACACTCAGTATTGAAATGTCAAAAATGTGATGGGTCATCCTGTGAAAGAAATTGTGAAAGCAGTTTCTATTGCATACAGCAGGTGGTAGCATGCAACACTAAAATAAGGTACTCACTCTCAATAAAGACTATCACTTAGTTAAAGGGGCAGCCTGCCTGTACATTGGTTGAAAGAATCTATTTGAGTATCTTGTGAAGCTTTTAGAAGCTTATGGGTAAAAGAAATATATATTTTTTCTGTATAGTCATTAATTTATCAAAAGGTTCCCTTTTCTATATTGTGTGACTGCAATTCTAAAAGATATGGAATTATTTATGGACAAGCTATAGCTGTTTTACCAAAGTTAATCCTAATAATAGTTGAACTCTGTTGCAGAGTATTCTTCATCCCTGAGATCTCAAAGAGCTTTACAAAAGGCAGTAATGGTCAGATCCAGTAATGAGTGTAGGTTCCTAAATTCTGCCTAAATCTAACTTCCGATCTGGAAAACGTTTGCTCAGCTGCCACCTAACTTTGAAGGTGTCTAACTTCCAGATGTTGTGGTATTCACTTTAAAGTTCCCTCAGAGCTATAAAGGCTACTTATCCACACATGCAGCTAAGTCACAGTGTGACAGACTAGGTCAACACCTAGATTATGCTTTGATTGTTTGGAATGCATAAGCCAGGGGCTTTCCTATACTGCTTCTGTACTGAGAGAGGGAGTCCTCCAAGACTCACTCACTCACTACTGCTCTGAGTGCACCAAATTGCAGAAGGGGCGCACAGCCAATCATAGAGCAGAAGTGTGTGTTGCTGTCATAGGGTCTGTCTTGGGTACACTTATTGGAACAGGTTTAAGTCCATTCTAAAGTGTCTATATTGTCTTATTTCTGAGATTTGGTGCACAGGGTGAGTGTTCTCAGCAGGGTTCCCTGGCTTGACACAGAAATGGCATAGATAAGCCATAAATGTTCCAATGTCTATTTCCTTTCATGGGTTCAATCCAGTAGTTGTTCTCAAAATAGGCCTAGCATGCAATGATAGGATCAGAATCTACACAAAATGTAGTGCTTTGGACCCTGAGCAAAGAGACAACTGCCTGAATTCCTTAGTGAGGTATTCAGAGTTGGGATTTAAGACTCACCCACTGTCCTCAGTGTTTCTTTATTGGCTTACTCTAGTCTAGGCAACTGCATGCTAGCTAACTTTTGGATTCCATGCTAAGGTATCTAGGCTCCATGGATAGGGATTCTGATTCCACTGAGGGGGCAGGTACCTGAAAGCTATCTGACTTGTTATTGGATGTGGCCCTACGTATTGCCTTCCCAATTTTATACCTGGGAAAATTAAGCACAGAGAAGTTATGTGGCCTGTCCAAGGTCTCCACCAAACCAATAGGAACAGGACTTTGGTTCCCCATGTCTTAGTCCCCTGGTCTAATATTGGTCTACCCCTAGTCTACCCCTCTAGGTGTATCCACACGAGATGTTTACTGTACAGTTGACTAATTAGCTGTGTAGTAAATCATAGTATCATTGTGCTATCATAGTGCTAGGGTTGGAAGGGACCTAAACAGATCATCAGGTCTGACCCCCTGCCCTGGGCAGGAATGGGTGCTGGGGTCATACCACTCTAGCCAAATATCTGTCTGGCATCTACACATGCACCCTGTTAGGCTGGAGTAATGTAATGTACTCTGCAGTATTATATACAATATACAAGTATTATCCTGCTGCAGGGTTAAAAACTCCACATCACTATATATGTAGACACTGCCCTGGCTGACTGAGGAACAAGGCTGCTTCAGTGGAAGGGCTGTCTGCCAGCTAACCCCATGCAGAAGCACCCTCATGCCCCATCCAGCCCATCTGTAGCACATTGAGCCAGGGGGAGCAGCCACAGGCTGGCAAGCTGACCCCCATGTTCAAATGGCATGCCTGGGAGCAATTAACTCTGGTGCAATAAGCTCCAGAGTTTATTCATGTGCCTTAATTGCTCGTGTAGATGCACCCACTGACAATGTGTGTGTATAAAAAGTAAAGTGCTTGTTTTTGAGTCAAGCTGGTAACTATATCTCAAACAGTGTGGAAAGAAAGTAATGAGGCCATGGCTAGAGAGAAAGAGACAGACATCACCCAGAGAATGAGAGAGAACTGATAGAGAGAAGAAAAAGATTATAAAGCAGAGGTTGAATGCAGGAACTGATGATGTACTGGATAGTGAGGACGAAGAGTGAATGACTGCCCTGAAAAGGGAGGCAAAGGCAAGAACACCTAGAGAAGCCAAGACATTATCCTGGAGTATCTATCCAAACCCATGGCTATGGAATATTAACTAAACAGTTTTTATTTGTTATATTGTTTCATTATGGTCATTTAGTCAGGAGCTAGTAAGATAGGTCTAGATTCACTGCATAATAAGTTGGGTCTATATCGACAGAAGGGTTTCAACACTACAAAGCACAGTATTTCAGGGTCTAACTTAAAGTCACTGAAGAAAGGTCTCAATTCTCCTGTCTCTCAGACAAGTCCCCTAACTACTACCCTTCAATAGGAGATGCAGAAAACCCAGTCCCAGAACTACCCAATATCCTTTTGGTACCCACACTCCCTACAGAGGTCAGAGATTTGAGTTTGTGTTTTCCTAAGAAGAGTATGGATTGGATTCTGTGTTCCCCAGGTCCTGTGTGAATTATACAATTCCTAGTCTTCTAGCAACAGAGGGTGTTTGGGAAAAAGTCACATTTGAATAGGAAAACTGTGGGTGAATAAGGCCTCCCAGATTGGGTGGAATGGTTATGTTGTAAATCTGAAGGTGTTTAGGTACAAACCAAGTCCCTCGCTGCTCTTTCTGGAGTTAAGTGGTTCTGAGCATGCCTGGCAGAAGGTGCCTTGAGGACCTTACCAATGATAATTTATGTTCCCAGGGATTTTAGATGCCTACAAGATTAGGTGGCATTGAGTAGCAGTGGTGCATGGAGAAGTCAAATGTTGGACTTTGCACCTAATATAACAATTAGGCATTTGATTCCTTTTGTGGATTCAGCTACTGGTTCAGTAACCTGTACTCTTACTTTCTATATTAAATGCTGGAAAGCACTTACAGGAAGACATCAAGGGTATTTCCACTGTGAAAAATCCCTGGATTATTATTTACTCTGTAACTGAACTGCCTGAGAAATATCATCATCAACACAGAGCAACAGCTGATATATTTCCAAACTAAGCTTGCTTCTGATAAAAACTTCAGATTAAGATTTTTGATTATTCTCAAGACTTTTTTTGGCTGCCAGTTGAAATATCCTTCAGCTATAACCAGTGGGATCATTGAATGGTTTAATGTCAGGCATCAAATGATCTGAGTTACAGGAGCACCCTGCAGTAAAACAATTCTACTCCTTAGAGGCTTTCTTCATCTTTAAAATGTCATAGATTTAGATCATCTGAAGCTTTCCTTATACTTGGAAAATATTCATTCTTTGCAACCAATGTTCTCAAGGCCTAATTTCAACACAAAGAAACATTTTTGTCTGCCACCACTTTGGGGGGCCTATTCTTCATTAAAATTACAGATGGCAATTGTAATATACAAGTTTTCCTTCTCCCAACCCCCTGAAGATGTGTGTAAATGTCATTCCTTGTGTCATTTGGAGCTGAAACCTTACAGTCACTGTGGTAAACTTTCCATTTTGCTCTCTCAATTGTATTTCAACCCTGACCTATAATAACCTTCCTATTTCAACAGTCTTCTAAGCAAAAACTAACATTTTTGACAAGTAATATACTGATTTCCTGGTAATGAATATTCACCAGCAGAAATCTATTCAATTTGTATCTTAAATAGAATTTCAACCCAGGAACCCAAATTAGAGAGCTAAACTAATGTGCTGCCTTAACCATTTTATATTGTATATTTTTCAAACAAAAAATGCTTCACATGTAAGAAAGTGATGAGGTTTATAGCAAGACCCAACCACTGACAGCTGAAGCTATATTCAGATTAGAAATAATCATGATTTTTTAAAACAGAGAGTTAATTAACCTTTGGTACAATTTACCTTGGTAGATGTAGTAGATTTTTTTTTCTTGAAGTTTTTAAACTGAGATGGGCAGTCTTTCTAAGGAATGGGCTCTAGGTCAAACTGAAAATATAGGTTTGACAAAGGAATCGTGTCCTAGAATCTATGTTGTATGGTAAGCCAGACCATTTTACTATAATGGTCCTTTCTAGCCTCAAAATCTATTAATGTGACTTATCTAACAAGGAAATTCCATCAATAAAAACAAACTCTGGAAAGAAGATTTTGAGGATCAAGGAGACCTACAGGGTCAGAGGCTTATAGTGTCCCAGTCTTCATAAGAAAACATCTGATTTTCATCTCTTGTGTTCAAATAGATGTTTATCATGAAGAAATAACTAGGAGGAGGGGGTGGGGGGAGGGGTTTCCACATGTCTTTTCACTTCAAGATACAACAGCATAAGAGAAAAGGTAGGTGGCAGGAAAAAATGACCGAAACTTTCCTATATAATGATGTCTATTACAGACTTATGCCATAGCAGCAAGCACCTTATAAAGAGTATGGAAGAATGAGACAAGTGCTAGAGAAACTGCAGTCAGTATAAGTAGAAAAGAGAACGAAACTGTAGGGAGGCAGATGCTGCAGGGTTTCAGAAAATGATGAAGACAATAACATGAACTGAGGTAGAAATTAATGTGAAGGAAAATATTGCAATTCTACTAAATTACACTAGACAGGACATTGCTTGGGGATTTCCTCAATTGCCCTGGCCTTTATCCAGTCTTTAGCTTAGATGCAAGTGGAGTGCAAAATGGAGATAAATCATATTCTGATTTGTTAGCATTTCATAGCTTTGCACACAAGTGCAAATGACCAGGGGCAGAGCAACTGAGTATCCATGGGCCATAGATCTAGGCATGTCAAAAATGTCTTTTATTTTTCAGTTTGGTTCACTGGTGACTGGCATGGCTCAGAGCTAACACAGATTTCTTGAAGGAAGGCAGCTTACTTCATGCATTTTACCTTTGCATGGCTGAAAGTCATAGCTGACAGCAAGTGGCATTTAGTAAAGAGAGGAATCTCTCATTCAATTTCCTTCTGTTTGTGAAATAAAGACACAGTTCTATTTTCTCAAAGATACTATAATTAACAATAGCAATTGTCTTCAACAGCTGTTGATGCAGTGGAAAATTTCAATACGTGCACATGCATGCACATGTGCATATGCAGATGCACACGCGTGTGCGCGCGCGCGCACACACACACACACACACACACACACACAGCTTCTCATTTATATTACTGCTCCTTTCCACAGTCTTGGTGCACATGTAACAGATTAAGCTCCTCTAGGGACCTAAGTGGAGTTTAGGCACCACTCTCTTTCTATCTGGATTGAAATGGAATTTAAGCACCTAAGGAACTTTGCAGTCCAAAATTGGAGTGTCATATATTTTTATAAGGTCAGTTAGTAGTAGTTTCATGGAGCACATTTTAGAACTTATGGACACTTTTACATGTGCTCTGGGGGAAGGAGGTTGGGGTGGCACTTTAATTAAAGCGGCTCTGAGAGCCACTTTAATTAAAGTGCCACCACATCATGTGTACCAGCATCCCCACACTTAAAAATGGTAGTGGGAACACTTGAACTACAGCTCATTTGATTAATTGAGTCTGCTCTGAAGACTGGAATTCCAGCACATTGGAGCAGCCTCCATGCTCATGTATAGGTGCCTTATGTTCCTAGAATCTGCCTAAGTACCATCTCTGGACCTAAAATGCCTTTCTAGATTTCACCTTAAGGCTTGGTGGAATTATACATAAACTGGTGTGATTTGAAACACCAGTATAAATCTGTAACACAACATAAATTCAGTGCACCTAAATAACTTTCAAAATGGACAAAACTGGTTTAAGATAAACCTGGATGGATGTAGTCCCAGACTTAACTGATTTAGGTTACATTGGTTTATTGAACTTCTGTGCCAGATCCCTTCCAGATTCAAGTTAACTCACAGTTTCCCAGAATCCCAGAATGCTTTGCACCTCCCCCACAAATCTTCCTCACAGGGTGGGTGGGCTAGCCTTGGCCCAAGCCTACATGATCACTTGATGTAGCACTAGTTTACTTGAGAGTAAATTACTCACCAGTAAATGGTGTTGGGCAAGTGTCTACACATTCAGGGAAGCAGGAGCAGATTTGTTGCCAATCTGCTCCTACTTTCTGAGGCCCTGCAATGGGCCTTGGCTACCACTGGGGGGAACTTCAGGCTCCAGCTGCAGCTGCCAGCAGCCAGCCCTCTTCAAAATGCAGCCCCACTTACTGCTTTCTGGCTAACCACTTCCTTGGCCAGGAGCAGTGTGTGCAGCACAGGGACAGCATTTGGCAGTGCTCTCCTCCCTGTGTTATGGCTGCTCCAGCCCCTGGCCCTGGCAGCAACGACCAGTGCCCTGTGCTCCCGCTGGCTGCCACACTGGCTCTGTTTGCCTACCATGCCAACTGCCACCTGGCCTATGGCTGTCTTACCCCTCCCAGCTCCCCAGCATGCAGCAACCACCTGCCAGACTACTGCACACTGTCCTAGGGCTGCTGCTGTGCATCATCTCCACACCTTCTGCCTGGCCAGACCCCAACAGGGATGCTGATGAGAGGTTCCTGGAGCTACTGCTAGGGCCACTGTCACCCTCCTGTGCCTCTATCTCTGCTGCCTCTGAGTCTGCTGGGCCAGCCAGGTCTGGTGACAGCATATTGTCCAGCACACCTGGGACAAAGAGCTGTGGCTGGAAGCATTCCACATGGCCCGGGCCACTTTCCAGGACCTCCTGGAGCAGCTCCAGCCCCACCTGGAGTGGCAGCACACTGGTGTGCAGCTGCCCCTCTCCACGGATGCCCACCTGGCCCTTGCCCTGCTCAAACTGGCCACACCTACCAGCCTGCAGTAGGTCAGCCACCTGTTCAGCATGGGCAAGGCCACTGCTAGGGAGGCCATCCTGACGGTGTATGGCACCTTCCAGGACATGCTGAGGAACACCACGCTGCACATGCATGACCCTTTGGTGGTTGTAGCAGGGGTCTGTGCTCTGGGATTCTCTCAGTACATCAGGGCCCCAGATGGGACCCACATCCCCATTATCTGCCGACCCCACAGAGACTGCCCCTAGTACATCTGGAGGGGCTTTCACTCTGTGGTGCTTCTGGCCATTGTGGACCACCACAGAGCCTTCACGCATGTGAGTGCTAGCTGGGTGGGCACCGCACATGATGCCCACATCTTCAAGAATTCTGGCTTGCCAGCTCTAGTGGACAGTGGGTGCTTTGTGCTGGGGGTGTTGGACCTGCAGTTGAGCACCATGGCTATCCTGCTCCACCTCATTGGGGACCCCACCTACCTGCTTCTGCCCTGGCTCATGTGGCCCTACACTGACCACCTGGATCCCTGCCAGGCCCACTTCAACCACTGCCTGGGCTGGACCTGTGTCCTGGTAGAGTGCACCATCAACCACCTCAGGAGCTGCTGGCACATCCTCACTCCTTGCCTCAAGTATGCTGAGGACAACCTTCCTTGGGTCATTGCCACAGCCTTTGTGCTGCATAACATCTGTGAGGCCTAGGGGGTGCTCTTTCATGAGGTCTGGGTGGAGAAGCATGGCATACAGAGGATGCCTGGCAGCAGGAGCACCACCTGCAGTGGCCTCTCCCCCTGTCTAGGCCCCAGGATAGCCATGCACCTAACAGTGGAGGCAAGGGCACTGGGTGTGGGAGGTGCTGGCAGACCACCTCCTCTAGTACTCCCCACTCTAGCCTACCTGCACCACCTCCCATGGGCCCTCCACCCTCCCTGCCAACCCCCAGCACCATGCTTATTGCAGACACATCTCAAAATAACAATTTTTTATTCCCCTCATATCAACCAGAGCCCCCTTCCCTTTCCAACAAGCAGAGCCCCACCCCCACTCAACAAACAGAGCCCTCCACCTGGACATAAGGAAGAACTTCTTTACAGTCCGAGCCCCCAAGGCCTAGAACAGACTGCTGCCAGAGGTTGTGCAAGCACCTAGTCTGGACTCCTTTAAGAGTCAATTAGATGTTTATCTTTCTGGGATCCTGTGACCCCAGCTCACTTCCTGCCCCTGGGGCAGGGGGCTGGACTCAATGAGCTTCCAAGGTCCCTTTCAGCCCTAATATCTATGAATCTATGAAAAAAAAAATCCACTCCACCCACCAACAATAGGAGACCTTCTTTCCCATGAAAACTATGTACAATGTCCTTTCTGTGCTGTCCCAGGGTGGGGGAGTGATTAGAGGGCACATCCCAGAGACAGGCAGCCAGCACCCCAGCCTCTGGCTGCTCCCCCATGGATGTGTATGTGGCAGTGAGTGTGGCAGGTGGAGGGCTCATCCAGGGGTGATGGCAGCTTCTGCTCCCCTGACACAGGTGGCTCCCACTCTGGCAGCTGGAGTTCAGGCTCAGCAGAGCTGGCATGTGGTCCTGACCCCACTGCAGGCAGCTCTGGCTCCATGCCCACTTGAAGGAAAAGTGAGTGGTGCAGCTTGGCCCGGGGGGGGAGGGGGCTGGGCACTGCTGGGTGTGGGGTGGGAACTAGGCCAGGGGCTCCTGGCTGCTGGAGGCAGTGAAGGACCCCCTCCAGGCTGGGGCCTGCTGCTGGGCAGCAGGTGGCTGCCAGGGGAAAGGAAAAGCTAAGATCAGGATCAGGCTAGGTCAGGCAGCAGGTGGCATGAAGGTAACTGCCAGGGCCAGAACGGTGTCCAGCACCCAGCAGTCATCACCTGTTGCTTGCACTGTCTGGGCAAGGATGGCACTCTGTTCCCATAGGGTCTCCATGTGCTTGAGCTCCAGGGCCAGGAGCTGCACCCAGAACTCCTAGTCTGCCTGGTCCTGCATGTCCTGGCAGGCAACCTCTTCCACTTTCCACCTGTCCTGATCGGCCATGTCCTCTGCCCACCACCTGACCTGGTGGACCACATCCTCTACCCTTCAGGCCTGAGCATCCCCCAGCTGGTCCTCTGACACTGTGGCCAGGCAGTTCAGGAGGAAGATTCTGTCCAGGGTCCTCCTCTGGTGGAGCCAGTGCATTTGCAGGGCCCTGGGTGTGGGCAGCAGTGACCCTGAGGCAGCATCCCAACTGCCAAGGGTGGCCTCTCACCCATGGCACTATAGGGCTGCTGCAGGCCCTATAGTGCCATGAGACAGAAGCTGTTTGTGAGAGTTTGCAACATTTCAGAGATAAGATATTCTGTACCAGGGGCTGTGCTCTATCCAGCCTGAGAGCAGAGGTTGGGAGCACTATGCCCTGCTGCTGCTGCTGGCTATGGTGCCCCAGGCACTCCTCATCACCCAGTATGGGACCCTGAGCTACAATGGTGCAGGGGGCAAGCCCGGACTGCCCTGTAACCTCTGCTGCTACCTGGAGGGCTATCTGTGGCTGCATTACAAGTCTCTGCCCCCTGCTTCTGAGGAGGATATCACCACTACATTGATGTGTTCTTCAGTGTGTGAGATCCATGCTCCCCATAGCTGTGGGGGTGGGGACGGGTTGGTCAATAAAGGTTGGAAATGTCTCCCACCTCCCTGTATGCTGTGGGCGGGGGAGACCTAGGGCCAGGGGAGTGTGGGTGGGTTGGGTGGGGGCTGGGACAGGGAGAGCCCTCCCCACAGTGTGGGGCTTGCTACATGGCCAGGGCTGGCATGGCTGGTGGCTCCACATGGTCACTGCTGTTGGTGATGGTGTACAGTTCTAGGCGGTGTCCTCGGATGGCGGGGTGTAATGGGTGGGTGCCCACCTGCCCCTTCCAGCCTCTCCCCCCCGGGAGGAACTGGTGCTGCTAGTGGTCAGCAGTGTCATGGCCAGCTGCGCCTTATGGCCCCCATAGGGAGGCTGTACACAACACAGCTGAGGCCTGGTTCCCAGGGTGTGATGATGTCCCTTAGTTGCTGCATAAAAGGCATGGACTTAGGGGCACTCCTTGATCAACAATTGTGGTCAGTGATGGCAACCCACTGTGCCTGCAAGGTCTTCACCTTTACGTGGCATTGTCATGCTGACCTGTCATGCCTGTGCTCCCATATTCGGGCTAATAGCCCCTCATAGATGTGTGAGTTGGGGTGACCACCTCACTTGAACTTGCACTGCACCTCTGCCTCACCTCATAGAGCCATGAGGTTGCTTGTATCCTCCTGTGACCATTTGGGGAGCCAGGTGGTGGGCATGGGCCTGGGTATGGCCGTGGATGACAGGTTAGCCTCAGGCCTGCCTCCTCATGGCAGGGCTAACCCAGGAGCATTTTCAGATAGCAAACTTATGTGTGAGGAGGGTTTTTTATTGTGCAGTAAGTGTGCACATGTGTAGATGTGTGTGCTTATTGCACAGTAAACTACACTACTGTGCAGTTAACCATCTCATGTAGACATGCCTGCTGTCTGCTCAAGTCAAGCAGGGAGGCAAGTTCTAGTGCCCCCCAGTTTCTGGCCTGGACCACTGAAAGCATGTGGCTGTATTTCCAGAATCAAAAGTGAACTTCTGTTCACTTGCTTATTGGTTCAATCTATGTAGTTTAGACTAATCTGCAAAGATTGAATTGATTTAGCCTCAGGCTTTTGACTATCTGTACTTAGCCCAAGAGTTTTTATTCAGAGGAAGTGAAGGAATACCATCCCGAGCAGGCAACCCTTTCAGAATGATTAACCTTTACACACTCTTTCTCCAAAGCCATGCAAGGCCTATGCAGTGTGGAAAGCCTGTGGATCCTCTGAACCTGACCAAATTTTACAATGTTATGAAAATATTCCTCATTTCTTAAAACAGCAGACATACTTTAACATACTGTTTAAAAATTATCTCTATTTGTATTAGACTAGGTGATCTTTCAGATGCCTTCCAATCCTATGATGTGAGTCTAGGACTGTGTGTACACTATAACAAGGTATGGGATTGCAGCATGCATGAAGACCCTTGAGTTAGTTTAACTGAGTAAGTAGGCTGTTTTGAAAGCCATTTTGAGGTTCTTTATTGTCCCCATGTACTGTATTTTGAGACAAAGGGTATCTATACATGTGCTGTTGGATGAGGGTGGGGGCTTATTAATTAGAGCAACTTTTTGGGATCCACTCTAATTAAAATGCCTCAATGTCACATGTATTCAGCATCCTGTGTTTTAAAATGGCAGCATGGATGCTTTAACTAAAGCTTGTTTGACAAATTTTAGTTAAGGTATCTTTGCCACCATTTTGAAATGCAGGATGCTGAATATATGTGATGCTGCAGCATGCTGAAGCATTCTAATTTGTACGCTTCAGCAGACTCAATTAATTAGACTGCATTGGAGCACATGTATAGGCACCCAAAGTGACTAGAAGTTTCAGGCATCTAACTCATTTATCAGCTCTGGCCCTGAATGACTTTGCCACATGTGAAATGAGTCCCTTCCATATAAGCAAGGCAAACTCCAAATTTCAGTAACCCTCACTGCAGTAGCATGGTACACATGGAATTGTTCTTTCAGGTAGGTTGTCTTAATACATATGGGGTTTTATAAATTATATTCAGATCTCTAAACTTTCCCTGGAGGGATCCTGCAGTGGTAGTATAACCCACTTTTGGTGGGAAAAAGTAGTAAATAAGAGGCCTGCTCTATTGTGCACCATGTTTATTTAGCTGCAGGACAGACTTAAAAAGCCAGATTTCCAACTCCCACTGTTTTGATGAGTAAAAATGCCCAAACTGTAGGTATAAACAGAAACATTGTATGTTTTTGGCATTAGCCAAACATTTGAATTTAGAAAAAAAAATACTTCCTTTTCTGGTGAAAATCAGTCCTACTTACAAAAACACCTGGCTACTTCAGTTAAGTTAGGGTAGACATCAAATGAAGTGTCTTTGTGGTGAGTAAAATGTATGATGATGTGTATCATGTTATATACTGATACAGGGGGTGGGAAGTGGGGAGGACTTAAACTGCAGAGAGTCATCTTTACATACAATGCTTTGTCTTTTTGAATAAATTCAGTTAGGAACGTGTCCTGAATATCAACTCTAACTGTAACTGTTGTACGGCAAAGACAAACTTGGTTTGTAGAAATATTGTACTACTGGCACCACACATTTTATATGAATACTCTCTTCCAAACAGAAAAGAACTGACACAGGTCAGTTCTTAGGAACTACGATTTTTGCACACCTCCTCTTATCAGGCAAAACCATTAATTATATCTTTCATAGATAGCTACAGAAAAGGAAAACAATTTGTAATGTCAACAGTATACAACTTGCATTTAGGATGTAGCTTGGCTAAGATAGTATGCAACAAATTGTCAAAGTTTCAGGCATGTTATGATGTCCAAATGTAGGACATAGAAATTAACCACTGTTTTATTTAAAGGCTGTCTTGGGTCTCCTGTCTGAACGAGTTTCATTTGCTAATGCCCTATAGACAGGTTCATTGTCTATACAACCTTTGCCATAGACAAGAACTGCCAAAGTAACTGACTCAGAGGAAGAGAATTGCCCTTTTTTATCCCGCCTCCACCTTTTAAAGGGACATACAAAATTGCATTTTATCTTGATTGAGGATAAGGAATGACAGAGGCCAAAGGACCCATTGCTACTTCAATGCGTGCACTTTAAGAATGCTGGTTATAGGCAAGCATTCTTAGTGCTCATCTATCCAGTGAAGCAATTTCTCTTGGTAAAGTGAAATCTTTCAGGTGATAGGCTTCAGGCACAAGGAAACCCTGAAGTCATAGGCAACAACAAATGAGGGAGGTGAAGGAGGAAGCAGGAGATTCAAAATTGCTGCACTATATATTATCGTTACACATGGCACTTTACAATCACATAAAGGTCTTTTGCCCTAAGGAGCTTAGCCTGTAATTCAGAGCAACAGAACAGTTGGAATAAACAAGTGCACATAGCGTATCTTTGACACAAGTTCTTTCATTTGTTCCTGAATCTACATGCTTCTCTGCTTCACCAGCTAATTCCTAACACACATTCTTCCATGCAGCATTTAGTCTATATTTCCATCCCCTCTTCTCACCATCTTTGGTGCTACCCAACTTTCTGCTGTTTCATAGTGTGAAAGGTAGAGTGTCCACTAATAAAATTCTGGCAAGAAGTAATCATATGTAATATATTAACCAGTTTTTATCTTGGTATATCTTCAGTCAATATTCTTTCAACATTATCATATTGCAGCCACAGAACTACCCTTCACATAAAATGAAATTTTAGAAGTCAGTTTAAATAAACTAAACACTCCCTCAATCATTTGCAATCAAGTGAAGAATGTCCAGAACATCTCTTTAAAACTTCTGCCCTGTTTCTTCTCTGCCAGAAACAATAATTTAGCTTTTGCCTTTGAGTACAATAACAATTATGAAGAAGAGTTACTCATAAGTAGGGCCTGGTTTAAACTGCAGGCCCAGCTTGCAGGCCTAGCTTGCAAGTACTATGGCCCAATTGAGGTGAGAGCTGCCGTTTTTGTGGCTCCCCCTCCACAGCCCCTGATTGGTTGAAGGGACAGGTTTAGGGCCATCTGCCAAGCTGACCCCAGCCCCAGTGCCGGGCTAGAAGCAGGAATCAGGAATGTCCCACAGGGAGGGGGAAGGAATATAGTTGCGAGGTAGACAGGGGGGCTGGAGCATGAGTGGGATCACTCTTATGTGGGGGGTCCTTGCCCCTCAGCCTTGCCTGCCCTTTCCACTCCTGCCCCTGGGAGCTCCCCAGCAAGCTACCATACCATGGCATTTCATTCCCAATCGCATTTTTCATGAAAATCACTCAATTTTGTGATTTTCATGAAAAATGTGAAATTGCTATTTAAACCAGGCCCTATGTATAAGGTCATCAAGGGAGCCTGAAAGACTGATCTGATTAGCAGCCTTTAAGGCAGAGTTATTAAAATATTGTGAGCTGTTGTCCTACTCTTGTAGGGCTATGTTCTGCAACACTTCCTTTTATGAAATTAAACGGTAGGATTCAGTGGGCACTTCTAAACGTGCAATTAATATGAAGAAATAAACTGGAATTTATTGCTGTTTACACGTGTACCTGGGATCACAGCATGTTGAACCAGGCCAGAGCAGCCCCAGCTGGTATGGGGCTCTGAGGGTAAGCCTTCCAGCCCAACCTAGCTTAACATGCTGCAGAGGGACTGTCTGGGGCATGAGGGTGCTTCAGTGCAGGGGTAGGTAGCAGGTATTTCCTGCACTTAAGACCCATTGTCTTCACTGAAGACCCAGCTGGCTGAGACAGCATCTACACATGCTGCTGCAGAGTTTTTTATTGCAGCAGGATACTACTTGTATTTATAAGTAGTAAATACAAGTTTAATGAGCACCTCATTACTCTATTGAGTAGTAAACATCTCATGTAGATGCACCCAGTGTGAGTAAAGATGCAGAACCTGGCACAGGCATTTTACTAGATCAGTTTTGGGAGAAGATAATCAGATAAATCAATTTAGCATTATTCAAGGGACAATGGTAGTTGAGTGGGATTGTGTGTACAAATAAGATGCCGAATACCTGCAGTAATTATTGCAGAAGTCAGCTCACATATGTACGATGACAGATTTTTATACTTGTTTTGTTTTGTGTTTTTGTATTTTCCTTGTATTTTTCATTAACATCAGGTTAATATGTAATTATAATACATTAACCATCAAGACAAGTGTATCTTTCTGGTAAATGCTGAACATTGGAGGTAAAGAACACTTTCCCTTCAAATAAAATTCTAAACATGAAAATTGAATCTGAATTCACACATGCATCTCAGTTGCTTTTAATCAAACCACTATATTAGCTAATAGAGTTTATACGTAATTTTATATGTATATATGTATATATACACATTCATTTTTTATCTTAGTTTATTCAAACTATATGTAATATTATCATATTTGGGTTTAGACCTGCACTTGTTATCTATGTAACCCTTCAGCATTGGCAATTACTTTGTGTGAATATGATATGGTAAAATTGAATGTGAAGTATGGTAGATTATCAGTAAATCTAATTTATTTCTTTATTGCTCTGGAGGGAACCAGTATGTTTAACAATATGTTAATATGCTTTGTCTTTTTGGTCCTCATTTTTGGGTAAAATTTTAGAGAGTTTACCAAATTGTCTCAGTGAAGACAGAGAAATTGTTGCAGCATCTCAAAAAATGTTCAGGGATGAGAAAATTGTTTCCTACCCATATGTAACTTCAGCCAATCAGGATTTAACTGTGGTGCCAGCACGATCCATCACTGCGCAGAGAGGTACACAGATTGCATACGCGCACACACACACAAAGACAGACAAACAGCACAGAATTTTTACATAGCTCTTAGCACTGAAGCAAAAAATCAAAGAAGAATCCAGTGCATGCATGCAACAGAGGGAATAAAACACACAACACAAAAGGAGTGACACACACACACAGACCTTTTGCAGCACAGGAAAGATCAATATGAAGCATGCTGGAAAGGCAGGTGCCAGGTTTTCTGGCAGAGCAGGGAGAGGGGTAGAGGGAGAGCTAGAGCTGCAAGCCCTACCCTGCAATACACATGCAGTCTCATTTTAAGCAGCCATGACATCAGTGCTGCCAGTGGAAGCAAGGAGGTGGGAGCAGTGTCTGCACCTGATGTCCCTGCACCTGCACCACCTCTGCTCAGTCCAAAAGTAGGCACCAGCAGTGGAATCACTGTCTCCTCCACCCCAATGTCATCTCTCAGTGTGAGCCTCCCACTGCCAGAGGAGGAGCTGGAGCTGGAACCAGGGGTGCTGAGCACACTGGCTCAGGCAATTCTGGGGACTGAGAAAGAATCAGAGTTTGTGCTCCACACCCATCAAATTTCCCCTAGACCCAGGTCTCCTCTGGAAAGCAGCACCTCGGAGGAGGCTGAGATTGTGGAGGCAAGTGGCTCAGCTGAAGCAGCTCCTCCTGATGTTGAGCCTCAGCCTGCTGAGGAGTGGAATAAGGCAGGATCCTCAGCCTCAACCCAGAAGTGGGGGAGTAGTGTAGTGTGGGAGCATTTTGAGCTGGCAGATGATCCCAGGTTTGCCATCTGCCAGCACTGCCAAAGGCACATGAACTGTGGCAAGGATGTGAGAAAATTTTCTGCCATGACGATGCTGCTGTGTCTGAGGAGGCAGCACCCCCTTACCCTTCTTCCTGCTCAGCCTGGCACCAGTGTGAGCATGCCAAAAGGGAAGTCCCCCAAAAGGGAAGTCCCCCACTTGCTCCAAAGCCACCTTCCCCCCAAAGCAGAGGCAGGCCACCCTGGACCAGTGGGGGAAAGGTGGACAGAAAGAGGGGTCCATTCCCAAGGTGTGCGAGATCACCCAGAGCATTGGGGAGATGCTTGTTCTGGATAGCCAGCCTTTCTCCCTAGTTGAGTGGCCAGAGTTCAGGTGGTTAATAGCACTTCTGGTCCATCTTACAAAGTGCCGGCATGCGCCACCTTTAGCAGGACGGTGGTGCCTTCCTTGTATGAGGCATACAGGGAGTACTTGACGGAGGAGCTGCACTAGGCATTGCCGCAGGTAGCCTTGCACTTCACCTCCAACATCTGGAGCAGCCAGGGTGGCGATCACATCTACCTCTCCCTCACAGGGCACTGGTGCGATCAGTCAGGCTGTCGTTGGGCTCTACTGCAAGCTGAGGTGCTGGATGAGTCCTACACGGAAAGGGAGATCATAAGGGCCATGAACCGCATGGTGCAGGGGTGTCTTGTTGGGCAAGCTGAGCTCACCCGTGGGTTCATGGTCACTGACAATGGGGCCAATATGGTGGAGGCTGTCCTTGATGCCAACTTTGTTGGCATATGCTGTCTGGTACACAGGCTGCACCTAATAGTGAGGGATGCCTTGGAGGGGGCAGGGCTGCTGGTGATGGTGCCACCACCAGTACTGCTACAAGCCAGCTGATTTCAAAATGCAGGAAGGTGGCAGGCTACTTCCATCACAGTGTCAAGGGTGGGCAAGATGCTGTGGGAGAAACAGGCAGAGCTGAGCATCCTGAAGCACAGAATCATGCAGGATGTGGAGACTCGGTGGAACGCCACATACCTGATGCTCAGAAGGCTGGTGGAGCAACAGAAGGCCATCCATGAGATGGCCTTGCTCAGGGAGATTGGGATCAGTGGCCCCCTGAACAGAGCTGAGTGGGGTACCATCTCCCAGATCTTGGTGGTCCTCAAGCCCTTCCTCGAGGCCACCAAGACCCTTAGCACTGGTGATGCCCTCCTCAGCCAGGTGATTCCCCTGGTGACGGACCTGGAGAAACAAATGGAAAAGTTCCAAGGGATCAATGTTCTTGGCTGGGGCTGGCTGCTGTCACCAGATGTGCAGGCACTGGTGAGGCAGCTGAAGGAGGGCATCAGGAGATGGCTGGATCCCTTGTGGTCCAGTACGGTCCACATGATGGTGGGCATGTGTGACCTGAGGATGAAGGGGAGCATGTGCACTGGCAGCACCAAAAACCCTCAATCACTGGATGCATGTGCTGGTCAACGAATTCAGGGAGGCCGAAGTGCAGAGGCAAGGGGATGTGGAAGAGGGGGATCTACTTTCCTGTGCCAGCACTCCCGGCACCAGCACCAGTGCCAGCACCAGCACCAGTAACAACCAGTCTCCTCCATGCCAGCCGCTGCCAGTGCGGGCCATGGGCATGGCTTCAATGCTGGGATCCAAACACACCAGACCCAGCCTTGGGCAGGTAGCGCCGAGGCTTTGATGGCTACCTATCTTGCTGAGGATGGCTTACTGAGCAAGCTGCAGCCAGATGTGGTAAGATCTGGCCACAGTTGTCCAGCAACACCTGTCCTGCCCACCCACCAGTGTTCCAAGTGAGAGGGTGTGCAGCATTGCTGGGGATGTTGTGACACCCCACCGCACCTGCTTGGATCCTGCTTTGGTGGAGCAGCTGGTGTTCCTCAAGGTGAAACTCCTGCTGCTGGGGTTCCTCAAGCTCCACCTGCAGATGGACTGAGGTGTCAGGTGGGGAGGAGGGGTAGTGGGGAAAGGGGGATGTAGCAGCACAGGTAAAAGTGCAGAGGTGCCTGGGGTGTCAGATGTCTGGCAGGTCTCAGTGTGCCAGAACTCCACTGTCTATATTGAGTCCATGAGTTTCTGTATCTACTACCTAGGAGGCTGATGAAGCGCAGTTCATAGGCCCAGCTCTGAAAAGTGGTTTGCATTGTAATTTGTTCCCTCTCAGGATCAGGCCTGAGAGACCTGAGGCAGAGTGTTTTTTTTTCATGAGCAATGTGCCCCAACAGGTAGTTGGGTTTTGTTGTCTTTGATAGATTCTGGTGCACAGTGTGTGGGGGCACTGGAGATAGTTGGTAGGTTTTGTGTTTTGAGCTGTAGGAAGTTGGCATCTGGTGATGAGGTTAGGTGCCTGTTCAAATGTCCAAACCACTTTTCATGAGTTTTGCCTGTCAGGAGTTTGAGGTGCCATTCCCCCCCAAATCCCTGCACATATCTTGTTGAAACTTGGCATGCTTTGTGGCCTGAGCAGGGGCCACTACCCCTGCAGTTTTGAACCTGCTGTGCCTTAACACACACACAGGGTCATCTGTGTCACAAGTTTTGCCTGTCAGCAGCTTGAGGTGCAGTTCCCCCCAAGCCCCTGCACCGATCTTCTTAAAACTTGGCATGCTTTGTAGCCTCAGCAGGGGCCACCACCCCTGGAGTTGTAATCCCCCTGTGGTGTAACACGTACACGTGACATGAGTTTTGCTTGCAGGAATTTGGGGTGCAGTTCCCCTCAAACCCCTGCACCTATATCCTTGAAACTTGGCATGCTTTGTGGCCTCTCAAGGTGCTACCATTCTTGCTATTTTCACCCCCCTGTGGTGTACCACATAGATGTGACATGAGTTTTGCTTTCAAGAATTTAGGGTGCAGTTCCCCCCAAACCTCTGCATTTGTCTTCTTGAAACTTAACAGGTGTAATGCTCTCAGCAGAGGCTACCATTGTTGCAAGTTTCACTCAAATCAGATAAAAAAAAATAAAGTTATGGATAATTCATTGATCCTCCATTATACCCTATGACCGGATCTCCGAGAGCTCCGAAGCTTTGGAGCCGCTTCAGCCGGATCTAAGTGGGAAACTGATCCAGAGCTCTGTATTAGATCACTGACATCTGAAGCAGCTGGATCCAAAGCTGGATTGAATACCTGCCTACTCACACAGGCCTATTTTTTTTACACTGGGATCTCCCAGTGTCAACCCCCACAGTACAGGGAATACCTAGAAGTGTTGTGTGTGCAGTGTGTGGCACTACATGCAGGTCTGTGGAACCACATACTGTGCTCATCTGGACATGCCCCTTGAAGCTAAAGAAATGTATCTTTACATGCATCATCCTCACAACCCCTCTATTCTGTTATTCAATTTTTAAATTTAGTTTTGATGTGAATCCATGCCACATATTGTCATTCATAGTATTTCTCTGAAGCCATGAACTACTGCTAACAACACAATCCACAAGATCACTCTAGTTGAATGTTAATGTAAATTTTACCAGTCTTCACACAAACATGAGAAAGAGAAAGAGAGAGAGAGCGAGAAAGAAAGCGAGAGAGAGAGAGAGAGAGAGAGTGAGTGAGTGAGTGCATGAGCAGGTTGCGCTGCTTTAAGAGAGATTTCAAGCATTTACTTATTGTCAAGCCGCATACATGCATGCATGCGTGTGTGTGTGCGTGCGTGTGTGTGTGTGTGTGTGTGAGAGAGAGAGAGAGAGAGAGAGAGAGGGGGAGAGAGAGAAAGGTCAGAGTTGGCTGTTTTATTATTTGTGATGAACACAACTGGATTGAAATGTCACAGTAGCTGAATCTGGTAATTTTAAAGCTTTAGAGTGTTGCTCGCTTGTGGATTCTCCTGCCAAGCAAATAAAAATTGACTCCCTGACTGTACAAATTTAAATTATTATAGATAATATATTTTACATTGTGCTTGGAGGCTTTCTAAACACTACTGGAGCAGAGACAGCATTTGGACTTGATTGGAGTTTAGCAGCTTGCTGTGCAGCTTCAAAACATGGAGCCAGGCATTTAATAGAATACTAGTGAGGGCATCAGTGAGTCTAATCGTTTGTGTGTGGCTGATTGATGTTAACCTTTTTAGAGTCTGTAATAGCCTCCTCAGATAATACAAAGAACCTCTGCAGAAAAAAAATATGGAGGCTGTCACACTGTAATAAAAAAAGCATGAAGAAAATTAATTCTGAATAAGTAATTGAAGAAAAGGTGGCATAACTGCAAAAAAAAGGACTATCTTGAAAAAGATCAGAATTCCTTTATCAAATTCAAAAGGCCAGTTGTTTCAGAAATTTTCTTGCTCAGAATGAGCATTCAGTAAGGAGTTAGAAGTGTGTGTCGGGGGCAGGGGGATTCTACAAGGAATCCTTCTGGAAGGTCCTCTCTTCTTCTGGAGTTGCAGCTGGTTAACTGTTAGAAGGCAGTTTGGGGGCTGAGGTGGCCAACAAGGTGTGGGTGGCTGTTAATGAAATTAAGAAACTGTCTTCCCTGTCTTCTACAAAGTTACAACTTTGATTTGAATCCCTCCCATAACAGCAAAACAGAGACACTTGGATTACTTTATTCAGTACAGAATGATGGCATGTCACGAAGAAAATAATGTTTATGGATCATATTTGTGACTCCTACACCCATGTCAAACATTAAATTGATGGCATGATGGAATCATGATACCAGGATCTATGTGCACCAGCAAGTGTGAAGCTGAGCATGGTGCAGCCTGACTGGTGAGAGCCAGTCAGCTTCTCCCACCTGGCACCTGCAGAGCTGAGCACCAAGTAGACCTGAATACAGGGCTGCTGGGTATCCAGACTGACAGTTACCAAACAAAAGAAGCCACTACCTGGTATTAGCACACCCTTTGGCAGACCTGGCCCAGTTTGGGCTGCCTTGGATTGGGCTGCCTTGGGGACATACAACACGTTCAATTTAAGGTGCCGTACAAACCAGAAAGATGTCCTACATTACATGTAGAACGTCTTTGTGGGTGGTTTGCCCTTTTCTGCTGGCATAAATTGACTGGACATTTGGCACATGCCATGTATGGAGTAATTATCAGATTAATCATGCTATGAATGTAACAGCTGACAAGGTCCTTTCTCTTACTTTTCTTGAACAAGCTTCCAGAAATGATGAAACCATAAAGAAATTAAATAGAACAGATTGATTTTAATAACAAATGAAATTTTCTCTAAAATTTTAAAATTAATTGTAGGATTTTGAAGTACAGATACTTATCTATTTACCATTATAATGTAATTTTAAATGATAAAGATTTCCAAAGAAAATAACCATAAGGAGATATTTGAACACGTTGGTATATTTTGCTTTTCCTATAAAGGCAGTTTATACAGAAGCAAATAAATCAACTATTACTCATATTCAGGCTATTGATTACTTACCCAATACTAGCTTTCAATAACATTAACTGTACAGACTGCATGATGTTTAGGTATACCGTGGCAAAAATTAATTTTTCAACATCCGTTGTTCAGCAGTATCTGTTGACATTTGTTGTTCAACAGCATCTGTTGACTGAAAGTGCATACCATCTTATGTAAGTACATTTGAAAACCACACAAGCTGCTGGCCAAGAGCATGAGGCCTGTTTAGCACAAAGGCTATGTCTATACTGCAAGGTTACCCTAATAGGCTGTGGCACACTCAAACGCTGCTCTGGATATGCTACCTCCCAAAGAAGAAAAGTAACCATGACAGTGTGAATGCAGGTACACTATTCCAGTTTGGGAGATAGCATGTACAACATGTTTGAGTTTATTGCTGATACGAATGGTATATAATATACATGATGGGCACCTATACACATGCCAAACATCTGCTCTGATCAATTAATCATACTAATTAGCATGCTTCAGCAGCACATCACATGTATTCAGCATCCCTGCTTCAAAATGGCATTAGGGGAACACACTGAACAAACTTTAAGTTAATTCTACTGTCATTTTCAAATGCAGGATGTTGAATACACATGATGCTGTGGGTACTTTAATTAAAGCAGCTCCTGGAGCTACTCTAATTAAATGCTACTGCACCCTGAAACACATGTAAAGATGCCCAATACCTGCAGATGCTCACATTGGTTACTTCTTACATATACCTTTAAAGAAGCCTGAATGACAGTGCAGGAACAAACCATTCCAATGTTCAGAAAGACTAGCAAATATGACAGAAGACCAACTTGGCTTAGCAGGGAACTCTTCAGTAAACTAAATCACAAAACAGAAGCTTATAAGAAGTGGAAACTTGGACAAACAACTAGGGGAGAATATAAGAGTATTGCTTGGTCATGCAGGGGTGAAGTCAGGAAGGCCAAAGAGAAACTGGAGTTGCAGCTAGCAATGGATGTGAAGGGTAACAAGAAGGATTTTTATAAGTATGTCAGTAACAAGAGGAAGGTCAGGGAAAGTGTGGGTCCCTTACTGCATGGGGGAGGCAACCTTGCGACAGAGAATGCAGAAAAGGCTGAAGTAGTCAATGCTATTTTTACCTCAGTCTTAACAAGCAAGGTCACAAACTACTGCACCTGGAAGCACAGTTTGGGGAGAAAGTGAGCAGCCAACAGTGGTGACAGAACAGTGGAGGGACTATTTAGAAAAGCTGGGCATATACAAATCCATGGGATGCACCTGATGGGATGCACCTGAGGGTGCTGAGGGAGTTGGCTGATGTGATTGCAAAGCCACTGGCTGTCATTTTTTTAAACTGGCAATTGGGAGAGGTCCCAGACAACTGGAGAAGAGCAAACATAGTGCCCATATTTAAGAAAGGGGAAAATGAGGATCCAGAGAACTATTAACCAGTCAGTCTTACCTCAGTCCCTGGAAAAATCATGAAGGAGATCCTCAAAGAATCCATTTCTAAGCACTTGAAGGAGAAAAAGGTGATTAGAAACAGTTAGCATGGATTCACCAAGGGCAGGTAATGTCTGACCAACCTGATTGCCATCTAAGATGAGATGACTGGCTCTTCGGATGTGGGAAGACCAGTGGATGTGGTATACCTTGATTTTAGCAAGGCTTTTGATAAGGTTTTGATAAGGTCTCCTACAACATTTTTGCAGGCAAGCTAAGGAAGTATAAGCTGGATGACTAGACTGTGAGGTGAATAGGAAACTGGCTGAAGCATCAGGCTCAGAAGGTAGTAATCAATGGCTCAATGTTTAGTTGGCAGCTGGTATTAAGCTGAGTGCCCCAGGGGTCCGTCCTGGGGCTGGTTTTGTTCAATATCTTCATCAACGACCTGGAAAATGGCATAGAGTTCACCTTCAGCAGGTTTGTAGAAGACATCAAGCTGGGGGGGGGAGTAGCAGATATGTTGGAGGGTAGGGCTAGGATTCAGAGTGACTTAGACAGATTGGAGGATTGGGCCAAAAGAAATCTCATAAGGTTCAGCAAGAACAAGTGCAAAGTCCTGCACTTAGGCTGAAACAATCACATACACCAGTACACAGGCTGGGGGCTGACTGCCTGGGTACCAGCTCAGCCGACAAAGATTTGGGATTACAGTGGACAATAAACTGAATATAAGCCAGCAGTGTGCCCTTGTTGCCAAGGAGGCTGGGGCATACTGGGTTGCATTGCTAGGTGTGTTGCCAGTAGGTCAAGGGAAGTGATTATTCCCCTCTGTTCAGTACTGCTGAGGCCACATCTGGAGTACTGTGTCCAGTTTTGGGCCCCCCACTACAGAAAGGATGTGGATAAATTGGAGAAAGTCCAGCCGAGGGCAACAAAAATGGTGACTGGGCTGGAGCACATGACTTCTGAGGAGAGGCTGAGGGAACTTCGCTTATTTAGTTTAGAGAATAGAGACTGAGGGGGTATTTAATAACAGCCTACTTGAAGGCGGGTTCAAAAAGGATGGAGCAAAGCTTTAGTCACTGATTCAATTTAGAGAAGATTTGGCCCAATTCAGACGCTGAATCACTGAATCCGAGTCAAATCAGGAGAAAAAAAACCCTTCCACACACACAGTCACACAGTGAGGGCATGCCTTTATACACACGCTGGAGAAGAAGCTCCTGCAGGACAGAAAAGAAAGGCTCTGTCACAGTTTGGCTGCCTGAGATGCTGCTGCTGCTACTGTGCTAGTGCTCACTAAGTTATTTTATAACTGTTGCTATTTAAAATGGTGGGCTGAATTGAGGGAGGAGGAGGCCTCATTGGGGCACGCTATCATGTCATGTAGAGCAGTGGTTCTCAACCTTTGGTACCTTACGCACCTCTGCTGATCAATGCGACAAAAGCGAATCTGGAAGTCCCACTGTGGCACTTCCAGTTTCATTGCCATAAGCTGAGTCCCATTTTTTCCTGGTAGACCATGGCCCGGGGCAAAGCATCCTGCATGGGGCCTCCCTCCCTGTCCCACAGAATACTGATACTGGGGAGTGAAAGTCCCAGCACACCAGACACGGCGGGAGGGATAGCAGCTGGAACTTCCAGCCCAAATAGGCAGACATCTCCAACCTGCTGGGTGGGGTGGGGGCAGGCCAAACTGAAAATGCGGCACCTGTGTACCCGCTGCCCATGTCTCGTGTACCCCCAGGGGTATGTGTACCACAGGTTGAGAATCACTGGTGTAGAGGCCCCAGCGCCAGTGAGGGTGCGCTTAAACATACACATAGTCACCCATATCACAAGTTTTGCTTATCAGTAGCCTGAGGTGCAATTCCCCAAAAAACCCCGCACCTATTCCCTTGAAACCTGGCAGGCTTCATGGCCTCACCTTAACACATGCACGTGACACAAGTTTTGCTTATCAGGAGCTTGAAGTAAAGATTCCCAGAAACCCGTGCACCTATCTCCTTGAAACTTGGCAGGACTTATGCCCTCAGAAGGGGCTACCATCTGTGCTGTTAACAAACACACGTGACACAAGTTTAGCTTTCAGCAGTTTTAGGTACAGTTTCCCAGAAACCCCTGAAACTATCACCTTGAAGTATGGCAGGCTTCATGCCCTTAGAAGTATCTACCAATCCTTCAATTTGTATCTGAATCAGCCCAAAAATGACAAAGTTATAAGTATTTCAGTGATTCCCCATTATAGTCTATGGCCGAATCTCCGAATCCCTCTGAATTGGCGCCGAATTTTCCAAAGCCGATTCGACCAAATCAATTTGGGATAGTGGTCCAAATCTCCAAATTGAATAACTGTCCTCTGAATTGGCTGAATCTGAATCAAATACTTCCCTATTTACACATGCTTACCAGACTATTTTTAGTGGTGGCAGATGACAGAACAAGGAACAATGGTCTCAAGTTGCAGCAAGGGAAGTTTAGGTTAGATATTAGGAAAAACTCTCTCACTAGGACGGTGCTAAAGCAATGAAACAGGTTACCCAGAGAGGTGGTGGAATCTCCAATCTTGGAGCTTTTTAAGGCCCAACTTGACAAAGCCCTGGCTGGAATGATCTAGTTGGGCTGGTCCTGCTTTGAGCAGGAGGTTGGACCAGATGACTTCCTTGGGTCTCTTCCAACCCTAATTTTCTATGATTCTATGATTCTATATCTTTGCTCAAATCTTTGTCTTATCTATTTACATCACAAACAGTTTGGGGCATGAACTGTCTTGATTTATATACTGGCTAGCACAATGATCCCTGTTCCCAGGGGGCATGTGCAGCAGAGCTCAGGTGGTGCGGTGCAGTGCAGATCCAGGTGTGGTTCCCTCCCCTACCCCATCTGGTCTGCAGCTGCTCCTACGGTGCTCTGCATAGGGTCAAGCCCCACCCACTCTCAGCTGGGGCAGACTGTACCATGCTTTCACACATGCCTACCAATGGCCCTGGCCCCAGCCAGCATGCACAGCTTCCTAGCCAGGCTAATCCCAGTGTAGCTGCAGATTCATGGGTTCTGCTTGGCTCCCCCTGCTTCTAGCAGCTCCTCCTCCTCTTCTTGGGCCTCCAGCACAGGTCACTGCTCATTGTGCCAGGTGGCTGAGTGGGTGGAAGGCATCTGGGAACTGGAGCTGAAGATCCCATGCACAGGGGAGGAGCCGCCTGGCTGCACCTTCCTTGGCTGGGCATGTGGTGTCTGGCACATGTCTCCATAGCTGCCATCACTTCCCCATGTCACCTGCTGCCTGGAGCAGTGCAGCAGAGGCAGGAGGTCTGCCCAGGGTATGAGCGTGTGGAGCTCAGTCCCATGTGGAGTGCAGCAGGAGCATCCATGGGCTGGATACAATCAATTGCTGGGTGCCTGCCTGTGGGCCAGATCAAATCAGTTGGTTGGTAGGATCCAGCCTGTGGGCTGTATTTAGCCCACCCCTGCATTAGATCCTAATATTCTCATCGAGCCACAAAATAACTGACCACTCCACAGGACAGTAAATGGAGTCAGAGTAACTTCCTGTCTTCCCTTCTGTTTTATCCTCGTGAGTTATAGCAGCCATAGTTTATCTGAGGAAAATGCAGGCCCCATTATACTGGCCAATGAATCTTCCTGAGCAAGAGAGAGCAAAGCTCAGTGATAGAACTGGTTGATTTATTTCTTGGGAATAGTGCCAATTTAATTTATCTTTCAATTTAATCACATACAAAGCACTGATGTGAAGTGTCTGACTTGTTGAATAGACTAATTTAAAAGAAATAAATAATCATCAGCACAGAACCTGGATTACAAAAAAAAAAAAAAAAAAAAAAAATCCCTGCCTGATGACAAGAATGTAGCCAGGCAAACTTCCAGTAGAAACTTGCCTTTTGTACCCAATGAGCCTTGTGTTTTTGGCCTGTATATATAGGAGTTCTCTAATGAGCAGGGATACTAGTTTTCTCTGATAAAAAAGCCCCAATTTTTTATTTAAAAAAAGTAAGCCCAAATCCACATTTTACCATGATTAAAATGAAACACCACTAATATATAGGTTACTTTTTTAAATCTGAAAATTGGGGATTTTTTTTTTTAATCAGAGAAAACCAGGATCCCTGCTAATGAGCTAAGTCTTGAATATGAAGAAACTGTTTGCATCAGAATTCCTTGATGAAGTTATCAAAAGCAATCTAAACCAGTCTATTTATGAAAAAAAAATATTTATTTAAAGGACTGTCCTGAAAATTGCTTATAATGTATGATGCTGTAGAATGATGCTGAGACTCCATCAACATCAGTTTAGAATGGATACATTACCACACAGATTCACAGAAGTTTAGGGCTGGAAAGGACCTTGTGAAATCATTGGGGATTGTCCCCTGGGTGACTGATGCCGTCTTACTAGGGGGCGGGGGGGGGCACATGCCCCCCCAGCAACCAGTCAGCAACCAGGGGTGGGTTCCCCTGCAGCCAATCATGTCGACTGGGGGTGGGAGCCCATGGACAATCTCACCAACCGGGGTGGGGGTTGCCCCATGGCAAAACTTACCAACCAGTGAGTGGCTGGGCTGCTCC